>NC_142944.1:4212528-4270529 GCF_046866305.1 Octopus bimaculoides
ATGTATACATATATATATATATATGTGTATGTATACATATATTATATATATATGTGTATGTATACATATATATATATATGTGTATGTATACATATATATATATATGTGTATGTATACATATATATATATATGTGTATGTATACATATATATATATATGTGTATGTATACATATATATATATATGTGTATGTATACATATATATATATATGTGTATGTATACATATATATATATATGTGTATGTATACATATATATATATATGTGTATGTATACATATATATATATATGTGTATGTATACATATATATATATATGTGTATGTATACATATATATATATATGTGTATGTATACATATATATATATATGTGTATGTATACATATATATATATATGTGTATGTATACATATATATATATATGTGTATGTATACATATATATATATATGTGTATGTATACATATATATATATATGTGTATGTATACATATATATATATATGTGTATGTATACATATATATATATATGTGTATGTATACATATATATATATATGTGTATGTATACATATATATATATATGTGTATGTATACATATATATATATATGTGTATGTATACATATATATATATATGTCTATATATATGTATATATATATATGTGTGTATATATATGTATATATATATATGTGTGTATATATATATATATATATATATATGTATGTGTGTGTGTGTGTATACAATACATGTCTGTTTGTACATAGGTGTATACACAGGTTATGAATTTGCTGTGTGACAGTCATTAAAAATATAAGAACTGTGTAATTTTTGATTTTTGTTGTTGTATTTTTTCATGAAAAACTTAAAAAAAAAAGATAATGAGCTGTCACATAATTTTACAGATTTTAAAGACAAACTTCATATTTAGTTGACATTCCGTGGTCCTCTAACGATGTTGTTCTCTTCTATGGAAAGAGTGAAAATGTTTGAGAAATTTAAATTGTGTCAGTTTACAATGTTTGTGTGTGTATGTGAGAAAGAGAGTGCTTGTGTAAATATGCATTGCATATGTTCTTAAGGTTTTGTGGTGTGTGTTTGTGTGTGTGTGTGTTTGCATTTATGTGGGTAGGTGGATGTTCTTTTGTATTTTGAGGAGTGAATGGGTAATGTGGTATGATGTCTGAAACGAGCCAAGTCATTGGAAGTTAAGTTGAGTTAATTAAATATACGTATATATCAGACGTGCCACCTAGGTAGGCAATGCCTACCTTGAATAAAATAGATTGATAGTAATATTTTCCTTTTATGGCAAAATATGCACCTAAGTCAATAAAATTATGAAGTTTACTCTGCATAAAATATAAAATATTCTATCTTTTTGTAGATTAGGTAGGCACAATTCTCCCCTTCTTTTCAATCTCAGTATTTAATCTACGCATTGTAATGCTGTAGTACACTTGCTACAACACTGTTTTCTTTACATGCTATAAAGGTAGAAGTAAATCTGCTTTCAACTCAGTCGCATGCCTGCGTTTCGCTTATTTTTGTGTATTTTACTACATAAATATCACCAACTGTCTGCCCTGAGTAATTACTGATGGCACATTCCTGAGATATATATATATATATATATATATAGTCCATTTTTCATGCTAGCATGGGTTGGACAGTTTGACGAGCTGACCAGCTGAAGGGTTGTTCAGGCTCCATGTCTGTTTTGGCAGGGTTTCTTTGGTTGGATGCCCATCCTAATGCCAGCCACTTTATAGAGTGTACTGGGTGCATTTACGTAGCACAAGCACAGGTGCCTTTTACATGGCACCGGCATCTACAAGCCCATGAGATTAGGGATGCTCAGCTGGAGAGGGTTGCAAGGGACGAGCCTGTATGCAAGGGCAACCGTGCTTTTACTTAGCCTGACATGTCTTTTTAAGCACAGCAAACTGCCAGGTGTTTCATTCCCTTGGCTTCTCCTCTGTGAGTACCAATGTCTGTAGGTCCTTTCTCACCACTTTATGTGTGTGTGTGTATATATTGGAGAGAGAGAGAGAGAGAGAGAGAGAAATCAGTATGTCAGCTAGAAATATTCAATAGTCATTGCCCAATATTGTTTAAAGGCTTTTGGTAAATTCAAAAACAATTCCAGAAATCTTAAATCTCCTCATAACACAAGAAATAATTCATGTTTGATTACTAATGACACAAAGTCAAATCATGTGTGTATCTTTAACGTTTTTCTTTTACTTTGTTTCAATCATTGGACTTTGACCATGCTAGGGCACTGCCTTAAAGGGTTCAGTTGAAAAATAAAAATCAACCACAATACTTATTTGTAAGTCTTGTACTTATTCTGTCACCAAACTGGTAAGTTAAAGGGACATAAACTAACCAATACCAGTTATCAAGCGGTGGTATGGGACAAACACAAGCATACACACATATATAATACATACATACACGTGTACTATATATATATATATATATATATATATATATATATATGAAAGCCTTTGACAGGGTCCCCTGCTCCCTTATCTGGTGGTCAGTGAGGAAACTAGGGATAGATGAGTGGTTAGTGAGAGCTGTGCAAGCCATGTACAGGGACGCTGTCAGTAAGGTGAGGGTTGGCAACGAGTACAGTGAAGAATTCTGGGTAGAGGTAGGGGTCCACCAAGGTTCTGTCCTCAGCCCTCTCCTATTTATCATAGTTCTCCAGGCTATGTAGCCAGCTCACTTATGCGTACCATTCCTTCATTGGACACTAAACTCCGCTTGCGAAGACCTGTTGAGGCAAGTGAAATCGAAATCGAACTAAATTTGATGACTGGCACCCATGCCAACATCTCTTTCATTGAACACTAAACTCGGCTTGTGAAGACCTGTTGGGGCAAGCGAATCGTGATGGCACCTGTACCAGTGGAGCACTAAGAGTACCGTCTGAGCTCTGATCGTTGCCAGAGCTGCTGTCTGGCTTCCGTGCCGGTGGCACGTAAATAGCACCATTTGAGCATGATCATTACCAACGTCGCCTTCCTGACACTTGTACCAGTGGCACGTGAAAAGACATTCTAGCGAGATCGTTCCCAGTGCTGCTGGACTGGCTCCTGTGCAGGTGGCATGTAAAATACATCATTTTGAGCGTGTCCATTGCCAGTACCACCTGACTGGCCTTCGTACCGGTGGCACGTAAAAGCACCCACTACACTCTCGGAGTGGTTGGCATTAGGAAGGGTACCCTGTATATATGTATACAGTTGAAGTTTATAGAAAAACAAAAGGCAAAGACAGGTGTATGAACAACAAGCAGGTGTATTAGTTTGACGCTCGGGAAGTGAGAAAGTCGTTTACGTTTCAAGCCTATGCTCTTCAACAGAAAGGAAGAAGAGAAAATAAACAGAGAAAGAGTGAAAAGAGCCTGTAGATTTAGCGGTCAAGCATGGCGACTGATTAGAAAAAAACGTTTGAAAGAAGAGGTTGAAAGAAAGGGAGATTATAAAGTGATAGTGATCCCACATGAAGGTGCACTTGTGAATGTGTATGTGTGTGAATAGGAGCTAGTAACTTTGATGTGTGTGCATCTGTAACGTGTGGCTGCTCATAGTGTTATGTGTGGTGACACTATTGAAGATTGTGTGGGGGTTGGGGTGGATGTGTAGGTATAGGAGGGTGCAGTGAATAAATTGTCTAAATTAACGCAAAAAATGAAAATAACACTGACATATTTTTACTGATGTATTTATCAAAATTACATAAAAATGTCTTGAAATACTAAACAGTAAATTTATTCATTAAAATCGCCATTGGCTTCAATCACTGCCTCCCAATGACTTCGGAATCTCCTGCAACTCTTCTGGACAGTCTCCTTGTTTAAGTAAATTTGTGTGTATATATATATATATACACACACACACACACATATATCATAATTTGTATGTCGTATATCTTATACCTAAGTATATTT
Source organism: Octopus bimaculoides (assembly GCF_046866305.1). Classification (NCBI taxonomy): domain Eukaryota; kingdom Metazoa; phylum Mollusca; class Cephalopoda; order Octopoda; family Octopodidae; genus Octopus; species Octopus bimaculoides. The sequence goes on from NC_142944.1 coordinate 4,216,480, forward strand.
AGTAAAATGTTTTATGTTCCAGGTATTAATGGCTTAGTGAAGCCTTCTTCAGAAAATCAAATAATGGAAAAGAAAAGACGAAACTATCGGCTCCTTAAGGACCCATTACTTGATGATAAAGTTCAGCAAAAGCTTTACAGATTTGATGGTCTGTTGCCTGGGGTAAGCAAATTTTATACATATTTTGCATAAGAACAAGAATTTGTAAATTACTCGTATGTTTTTATTGGTCTTGAAAAACATACTTGTCATTTATTGGTGTTGAAAGAAGTGATGTATTTTATTTTATTTTATTTTATTCAATATTACCTTATGTTTAACTTTTTCATTGTGGAATTAAATTTCATGGTTATTCCAGTAATCATGTTAAATATCTATCAAAAAATAGAATTGGTATTTTCTGCAATTTGTATTACCTGAATGAAGTTGAAATATCTCAAAAGAAACTTGTTTCAAATATGACATTCCTCAACAAAGATTTGTATGTAAAACTGCTTTCTGCAGTAAAAGGGTTAAATATTATTTGAGAAATATTCTACATCATGTTTTGTGTTTTTTTACTTTATTGGGAAACATTGTCTAAATCATATTTCATTGCTTCTAAATTGTCATTCTCTAGTTTTTTTTTTCTAATTAGACATAACTAATGATAAATTAGGCATAACTGATAATGCCCACCAGTAAGAAAATTAACTGTGACATACTATTATTAGAATATGTGCATTTTGAAGGAGTGGAGAAATATTATTTTAGTATTGCTCTCTCAGTTTGCTTTCTTGTCTCTATTTTCTATTCACTCTGTAAATATGTCAGTGCTTCAAATGAACAATTTCATATGTTATTGCTGAATAAGTGTATATGAATTGTGATATTTCTTGCAGATTATTTGTACATCACTATCCCTGTAACTAATCCATGAAGTGTATTGATGCAAGGAATGAAGGAAGTATATGAATTGTGTATGGAATTAGCCTTGTTATTTGGAGAATTTAAAAGTAACTAGGCTATATGTTTCCTTAGAAATTAATGTGGCTGTGCAAATGTATAGTATAAAAGTATAATCATAAAATATACTGGTCTGTATTTTAAGTTTGGAAGCAGTTTTAGAGGGATTATTAAGCTTGAGTTTGGAGCAACTTAAAATTAAGAGGGAAGGTTTTAATGTGAACATTTTAACCCTTTAGCATTCAGATTTCTTTGTCAAATGTATTCTTTATTAACATTGCTTTGAATTAATCATGCATTATCTTGTAACTTCAAGATTTCAATGGTGTGTTTATATATTTTTAGAATAATATTGTATGGTAGATGTGATAGGTTGGACATGGTCAGTTTTAACACAAAACAGGTAGGCTATTTGGGCTGGATATTGCTGGATTAAATGCTGAAGGGTTCAAACAGATTCTGTATCAAAGAACCAGAAACGGTTTCAGACAGATTGAGACCAAAAAGGTTAAAAGCTACAGGAAATTTTCTAGATGTTTAGAATATGTGCAATAGGCATGAGAACAATTGTCAACTATTGAATATCAATAACTTCATAAGAAATAAATATGTGATTAGCTCAGAAATTTGTAAAAAGAAAATTTCATAAATTAAATGATTGACTCATTAAAGTGCAATCTTACTAATTGAAAAGTTTTGTATCTGAATTATGTCATACATTGATTTTGTTCTTTTGTCAGCACTTTCCATTAATTTCACAAACTATTTTTCTATTTCTGCAGTATTCTGTTAGGATTAATACAACTTTTGTATTGAAGTGAAAACATAGCATTTCTTTCTTCTTCATATGTAGAATTCCTGAATTCAATTACATTCAATGTTATTTTCCCCCGGTATTTTACTTAATAACATATGGTACTTAATAACAGTATGGTACTGCTTTAGTCTACCATGCCTATATGCTTCTTGTAGTTCAAAACAGTTGTGGATTTGACACTAGTCTGAGGTGCATCACTCTACCATTTAGTGGCAGTGGTATTTCTTCACTGCCTCTTCTGTTTTTTTTTGTTAAAAATTAATCATCTCATTTTTGTTAAGTGCATACTTGTGAAAATTTATCAATAGAAACCTTTCTTCAAATAACCACCTGTTGTGAGCAGCTGTATCACAACTCTGTAGCTTATATATTAAATAATCTGTCTCTGCATTCCTTTTATGTCTATGAGATATTGAGATATTTACTATAGCCTGCAAGAGTTAGATTGTTATGTCATGGAGATGAAATATGTATGAAGAATAATAATTGAATGAAACTGTGCTAAATGATGTTGTGCCTGGAGAGAGTCGTACTACTAAATGATATAAGTAAGAAACTGCAGAAAGGAAAACCAAAGACGATGGTAGATGTGATGAAGGATGATTGCAGGATGCTGACCCACACAGATACAAATACAACACACTGTATTAAGAATAATCTGTATTAAGATACTGTATTAAGACTAATCCATCCAACCCATGCCAGCATTGAAAAATATCAGAAGTTCTAAAAATATAAAATTAATCAGGTTTTCAGAACACAGTTTTGTCTCATATAAGGTGGTTTTTGGCAGTTTACTGCATCTGATATCTTTTTAATTTTTTATCTCTCTCGTTGGAGTGGCTGTGTGGTAAGTAGCTTGCTTACGAACCACATGGTTCCAGGTTCAGTCCCACTGTGTAGCACCTTGGGCAAGTGTCTTCTACTATAGCCTCGGGCTGACCAAAGCCGTGTGAGTGGATTTGGTAGACGGAAACTGAAAGAAGCCTGTCGTGTATATATATATATATATATGATATATGTGTGTGTGTGTGTATATGTTTGTGTGTCTGTGTTTGTCACCCCAACATCGCTTGACAACCGATGGTGGTGTGTTTACGTCCCTGTAACTTAGTGGTTCGGCAAAAGAGACCGATAATAGAATAAGTACCAGGCTTACAAAGAATAAGTCCTGGGGTCGATTTACTTGACTAAAGGTGGTGCTCCAGCATGGCCACAGTCAAATGACTGAAATAAGTAAAAGAGTAAAGGGTACTGTGATCCAAAAACAGATATATATATATATAAATGGATCACATCCTTTTTTACCTGGATTTCAAAGTTTAAAGTCAGACATTTACCTTCAAGTCAGTTCTTGATCAAAGATATACCGACCATGACTAACTTGGTCTTATATTAAAACATAGTGTACCCCATTTTGCATTATCTAATATATATACTTTTTTGAAACAGTAGCGTTTGCTTTAAGGATTATTTGGCCTCTATTTCTAGCCAGTCAAGTAACCATGTAGAAGCCTTCTCTGCAGCTCAAAATTTCAAATTTCTCAAACTCAGGAATAATATGAGAAATTGGCTGTATCTGGTCTGAAGCCTATGATGTCTCTATATGGTAAAAAAACTTGCTTCTTACCACATGGTTCCGAGTTCAGTCCCACTGCATGGCACCTTGGGCAAGTGTCTTCTCTTATAGCTTTGGACCAACCAAAGCTTGTGAGTGGATTTGGTAGACGGAAACTGAAAGAGGCCTGTCATGTATATATGTATATGTTTGTGTGTCTGTGTTTGTTCCCACCATCGCTTGACAATCGATGTTGGTGTGTTTACATCCCTGTAACTTAGCGGTTCAGCAAAACAGACTGATAGGATAAGTACTAGGCTTACAAAGAATAAGTCCTGCGGTTGATTTGTTCGACTAAAGGCAGTGCTCCAGCATGGCCGCAGTCAAATGACTGAAACAAGTAGAAGAATAAAAGAACATCATCAAAATGTTGCTCAAAGATAATGCAGGATAAAACTGTTTCCACCTAAATCATCATCTTCATCATCGATTAACGTCCATTTTCCATGCTGGCATGGGTTGGACAGTTTGACTGAGGTGTGGAGAGCCAGCGGCTACACCAGGCTCCAATCTGGTTTGGCAGTGTTTCTACAGCTGGATGCCCTTCCTAACGCCAACCACTCTGAGAGTGTAGTGGGTGCTTTTTACGTACCACCGGCTCAGGAGCCAGTAAGGCAGGCCTGGCAACAATCACATTTGGTTCGTGCTTTTTACATGTCACTGGCACAGGAGCCAGTCATGGGGTACTGGCATTGGTCACAGTCGGTTGGTGCTTGAAATATAATTACCACAAAGTTTTGTACATGTATTTTTTAAATTTTAACATTTGAAGTGCAGATTATTATGATGTGAAGAATGGTAATTGAATGAAAATGTGCCAAACGATTGCTTCTAAGTATTTACCAGTAGGCGTCAACAAACAGTGAATCTGATTTCAAAGCATTCACTTGAAGACTTACAAATGTAGAAGAAAAAGAAAACAAGTGATTTGTCTTTGGATGAATCTGATATAGATATTTCTCTATTTTTTGTCCAACAAGGAAGAATATTTTGATAGTGATGAAGATGCTGAAGGTGCCATCATCATAATTATCTTTTAACGTCCGTTTTCCATGCTGGCATGGGTTGGACAGTTTGAGTAGGGCTGGCCAGCTGGAGAGCCCCACCAAGTCCCAGTCTGATGTGGCTTGGTTTCTATGACTGGATGCCCTTCTTAATGCCAACCACTTTACAGCATGTAGATATTGGCTGCTTTTAATGTGGCACTGTGTGAGTGCTTTTTACGTGGCACTGGCACATAACTCTTGCAGGCCAGTCCCCTTCAAATGTTCAGCATCCAGAGATCATCCTTCTGTACTTTGCCTCACATCTTCCTGGGTCTTCTTCTTCCATGTGTTCTACCCACTTTGAGAGATCGGCCATTTAAAACATTATGATGACATGGCTAAACAATACACCACCAGTTAATATTCCTGATTTCATTGAAAATATTGATCCACAACACAGTCTGCCTCTATAAAATTCTATCTTTAGATTATCTGTTTTGGCTTTTACCACATACTCTTTTTGAAACTGTTGCAGAAATAATAGATCAGTACACCCAACAAGCTGTTACTTTTAAAGAATTGATAGGGGATGAGTGTATAGATTGTATTCATTGTAAAAAAAGAAAAACTGCAGAAGAGCATCAAGTTGAAACCTCTTTTATGTGTGCCTTTTGCAAAGTGTCATTGTGCAAAGGGTGCGTTATCATGACCACAAAAGGCCTCTCTCTTGAGTGAAAAACAGACTGTATGATGTTTGTGCATGAACAGCAGTGCTACATAGTAATGAAATTGGGCTGTGAATGCAGTGGACATGCAAAAGCTGGAAAGAAATTAAGCTAACATACTCTGTTGAATGTGCAACATCAGTGTGCATGTGCAACAGAGTGCAAATGTGTTGAAAGAAAAGGTTAGGCGTAAGAGGCATTGGATTTAGTGTGCAAGAGGGAAGACTGCACTAGTATGGTCGTGTAATGTATTATGGATGGAGGCAGCTGCATAAAGAAGTGCCGATAGCTAAATGTGGATGAAATATGTATAAGAGGTGGAGCCAGTAAAATGTGGGGTGACCTTGAGATGTTGAGTCTCAAGGAAGAGTTAACGAAGGACCAGGATGACTGGCAATTTGTTGTACTCTGGGACCCATCCATCTTGGCACAAACGAAGCCTTAAAATCATATAATTATGTCTATACTCCTGCACCCAATCTATTCCTAATGCGTGTCTTTCTCACAAATCATCTTCCTGACAGCCACCCCTCTATCACTCTTCTTACTATGGTACTAATCACTTAGCTGCTCTAATTCTCAGTATCATCCACCAAACACCCCTTTCACTTCCACTTTCCCCCTGTACACATTCTCGTTCTACTGATGGCAACCTCTGTCACTTACATTTGTCTCATGCTTTTTTATAAGCTGATGCTATAATTTCTTCTCTCTACCACTTGGCAAGTAAGCGAATATGTGTTTATATATCTACAAAGTAACTTAACTATGGTGGCCCAGTTGATGCAGTTCACTCATCCTCATCATCATGTTGTCTGTAAATTTTATGGAATAGTTTTTATGATATAAATTGTTAGTGACTATACTTGAAATCATATTCTAAGTTAAATATGCCATTGATGGATGTACCCAAGATCTAATTAATATTTCTATTTAATTTACTTTTGTTTGTATCTATTTTTCAATTTTTTACTCTATCTCTGCCTGTCTGTCTCCCTCTTTCACTGTCTCTCTCTCTCTCTCTCATAATGTCATTCCCATCCCACCCTTTACTTCTAATCTGACAATATGCACCTAACCAGCAGTAGTCTATTGCTTCAGACATCAACATGATCCTTATGTCTCCCTAATGCCATGGAAAATTGCATTTAGTTTATCACTGACAATTTTATGTCCATTTTGCCACTTACTCCCTAACAATGGTGCCTTCTGATAAAACTCAGATTCTGCATAGAATGGACATTTTATTTTTGTAGACAGTATCTTTAATGTTTTTAGTGCTAATGGTCTGATGAAACGCACCCTGTCCATGTCTTGGAGAAATTGTTGATATGAAGTACACCCATGTGTAGTAAGCATGCCAAAAACAGGGTGAGTAGAGATGTGCTGCTGCACACAAGCTGTTCGATGGGAGGCCACTAATTCCAAATAGGAACTGATACAGAACAGTGGAGTCTCTTTTATCCAGCTACAGAGATATCCTCTCCAGGGCTTGTGTGACATGAACAAAGACGCATAATAATAATAATAATTTCATTATTATTTTATTATAATTGGATTAGAAGGAAAAGATTTCTGGGAAATGAGGCTTACAACTATAGACATCATAGTAGATACCTGTAGAACTAAATCTGAAATATATTGAACAACCAGCATGCAACTTGAATCTATGGACTTTAAACAGCTAACACTTTAAGCCTTGTGATTTATTTCCCCTTGAAACTCCACAGTTCAAATAGCAGAAATTGTGTACGTAACTATTTTGAGTGAAATGGGTTTTTCAAAACATTTGCAAATAAACAGCTTTCAAAAACCTTAAATTAAGCTTCTGGAAACTTCAATTTCGATCAGAATTTCTGCAAAATTTGCACCAGTGACTATGAAACAAATAATTTTTCAGATATTGTAAAAACTTTTTTTTTTTTACTTGAGGATTTAACCTAACTTATTTTAACAAAAATAGTTTTGAAAGCAAAACACTCTAGAGTCATGTAAAATATGAATGTGTGCAATAAATGAAAAATGGAAATCTTTGATTTTTTTTTTTTTTTTTTAGCTTTAGAATGACAATACAGGGTAGGTGTAATAGGTCAGATCTGGCCAATTCGAACATAAAAGCAGGTAGAATGCTTGAGCTGGATGTGGCCATTTTAATGCTATAGAGTTAAGACAGTAGAATATGATATGAAGAGATTTGGTAGCAATTTAAGCAAATTAAGTAACCAAAATTCCCTCATTTCCTTAATATCTGGAGGTGGTGGGGGGGAATTCTTCAAGATGTGTTCTGCAACAAATGTCTGTTGCATCCTCTTTCAATTGAATATTTGCTAGATTGTATTATTGCAAAACTTGTTAACTTGCAAGAAATATTTCAACCATGTTATTAAAAGAATAATGTAAATTTTCATTTTATTTTATTTTTTTCTTGTTTTATTTCACAGAGAATATGTGTAAGGTTTTTTCTTTCTTTTTTTAAATTCTAACATTTCATGTTTTAATTAATATCCACATTATTTTACATAGGAACAGACAATTGATGTGAAAGATCCTCGACGGCGTTCAAATTCAAGGTCAAATCCTCGCTACATGCTATGGACCAGTCGCCAAACTATGGATTTGGAAGTTCCAAAATTTAAGGTTTTTAGATTTATATTCTTTCATCTCAGTTTGCACACATTGCATAAGTTTGAGTTTCTTATTTTGTTCATGTTTTGTTGATCATAACCAAAAGCAATGCATGGTTCCTTGAATTCTGAGATCATTTTGAGTATTGATAAGGTGTCACTTGTATTGGGAATCATGAGTAATAATTTAGGCAGACAGGGACTTCAATTTTCTGTCAAGCTTTGCAATTCTAAGGCTTACATCGCAATATTTGTCTGAGAATGTATGTTTTATCAGCAATCAATGAAGTGTCAAAATTCTTACAAAATTTCAATGGAAATGTCTAAGCAATACACTAAACATCAGTTGGACATCTTTTATGTGTGATACAGTACGGCTGGAAAGGGTTGGCTGTCTCAGTATGGAAGCTCACTTTTGAGGTATCACCATCGTAAGTGATGTATCATCCATCTTGATGATCTCAAGGAATTATTTTATGATTTAGTTCTTGGTGAGCATCGTCAGCACAAAACAAAAAAAGAGATTTTATGGTACCCCTACAATGTACATTAACTTCTTGATTTAGCAATGTAAATTGGGTACATGTACTGAATATATGTCATTGATGGTCAGGAAATATAGCTTGTGGTGTCAGAAAAATAAAATTGTCCATCAGGTAGTAAAATGTAATGCTTAAAAGCTGCAGGGTATTCCATGTGGCCAAGGCTCCAGTGGGATCCCATTTGCATATTCTGTAGTCATTACACTTTCAAAAGCTAGTTCCATTGTCTGTGAAAGGTTACCTGTCAAAGGGCCAACACAAAATGTTTACATGCATATAGTTCTATCAATCCTGCCCAACCGCTGCTGTCTTTTACGTTTAATGGTTTTCTCATCTACTGCCAGGTTGAAAATCCATTTTGGACAAATGCTTATAGGAACTGGTTTATTTCATTTGGCCTTTCATATTATTCACAGTGACAACTGATTTCATACTTGACTTACTTTGGTGGGCAACTGAAGATATGGTTGCAACTCATTGCGACAGACCTTACACGAATCTCTGACTGGGATATATGTTGTCTCCTGAGAGATGGAATGTGGATGGCCCTCAAATTGGGTTTTATAGGGCTACTGATAATGGACAACAGAGACGATCTAGATTGAGATGAATGTGTTAAGTATTCAAAATAAATGTTGATACCAGAGTTAACAGCTGTCAATATGAACTTTCTACTGATGAAACAAATACAAAATTGAGTAATTTCATTAGAAGTCTTTGCACATAGTTTGTGATAGGATGAAACCCATTTCCTGATGGTAAAAGTACGAGCAAAATGGATCCATGCATTTTATTCCAAGTCAATTCATACAAAATGGAAGTCCTTTTCCTTGGTTTTGATATGATCAACAAATTTCCAAAACCAATTGTCTTCTGAAAGCAGCTTCAAAAACCTTAGACACTTGCTTTCTGTATGGATTTCTGTAGCAATCAGTCTTTTCTGAGCTAAAAATCTTATATTTGTCTACATTAAATGGAGATATAAGCTGGAACTGGCCTATCACTGATGCATCCTTTTCTTATGTCAAAAACCATTCTTGAACTGCAAGCTTCACATTTGATACTTGTCACATTCTGCGGATGCTGGAACACTTTTTCTTTTTTTTTATACCTGAGATGCTTTTGTATGTCTCCAACGTCATTTTCATTTCTTTGATAGACCAATCTAATCCTCATGTCCTTCTCTATGTATGATTACTCTTTGGATTAATTTACTTTGTTGTTAATAATACAATATAGAAGTAACTTTGCGGAAACAATTTTATGAAACAGCTGTCTGTGATTCACAATATAGTAACTGTATTTGTTTAATATTTTTTATTTGCAGTATGATCAGCACTATATTGGAATACCACCTCCTAATGAAGTGACATTTACAAATCTGAATGACAACATCGATTTTAAATTTCTAGAAAACATGTGTCAGCATTTTGGAAGTATAGAAGAAATTAAGATATATCACCATCCAAAGACCAAAAAACACATGGGAATTGGAAAAGTATGAATTTTAGATAATAATAATGATGATGATGATGATGTTGATTTAAAAATTGGTTGTTGCTTCACACCTGCTTGTTTGGTTTTCTAAAAGTTCTCTTTGTGTGTGTGTGTGTGTGTGTGTGTGTACATTGGGTGGGGTAGGGTCAGTCCTATTGTTTGTGGCAACTGACAAGTTCCAGTTAATGCTGTGTGAAGTTGGGTGGTTTCCAGAGGCATGCCTCAAAAAAGGCGGCCAGCTGGCCGAATCGTTAGGGGGCCGGGCAAAATGCTTAGCAGTATTTCGTCTGCCGCTACATTCTGAGTTCAAATTTCGCCGAGGTTGACTTTGCCTTTCATCCTTTTGGGTTCAATAAATTAAGTACCAGTTGCATAGTGAGGTTGATGTAATTGACTTAATCCCCTTGTCTGTCCTTGTTTGTCCCCTCTATGTTTAGCCCCTTGTGGGCAATAAAGAAATAAGAGGCATGCCTCATGTCTCAGAGAAGTCAGTATCTTGTTTTAAATTGTGTGTATCATCATCATCATCAGATATCTGTTTTCCATACTGGCATGGGTTGGATGGTTTGACAAGGAGTTGGCAAGCTGAAGGGTTGCTCCATTTATCTGTTTTGGCATGATTTCTATGGCTAGATGCCCTTCCCAATATCAACCACTTTACAGAGTGTAACTGGGTGCTTTTTATGTGCCACCAACACAGATGCTTTTTTATGGTACCAGCACATACTTTCTATGTGGCACCAGTGCAGGTGCTTTATACATGGCATCTCATACCCATACAAGCTTAATTTCTTTTGTTGCATGTTACATCTGAGTCATCTTATCTCCAAATTTTTCTCTCAGCTCAATATGTTTATACATACTATTTTTGTTAATCTAGTGATGTATATTCGCTTCATTTCTGTCTTATCTTCACAAATCTACTTTAAAGTCATGCAACATTGCACTTTGTGCATAAACATTGTATAATCACAGGATATATGTGTCTGTGGAGTGCTCAGTCACTTGCACATTAATTTCACAAGCAAGCTGTTCCATTGATTGGATCAACTGAAACACTCATCATTGTAACTGATGGAGTGCCAGTATACATCAGAAGTAAAACCTGGAATCAAGACACCTCAAAGGTAATCTTACGAAATCTAAAATTTCAATTAACAGGGAAGAAGACTACCAATAGTGAAATAGCCATTCCGAATAAGTTGCAACTGTGTAGGTAAGAATTCCATATGGTGTATCCAATGTAAATTATGGTTGTACAAAAGATGTAATGAGATCACTGGCAGACTTTGTGTGTGGCTAGCATACAGGAGTAGATAGAGTACTCAGAAAATAGACAGAAAACTTCCTTGATGATGGAGTTGGTGACTTTTGTTACCTAGGTAACCTAATTAACATTGGAAGTGGGTGCTCCAGAGGCACAGTTGCCAAACTAAAAATACTGTTGGAAAAGTTCAGATAGCTTTTACCTCTGTTAACAACAAAGTGTTTCTCTCTAAAAATGAAGGGAAGATTTTATGATAATTGTTTATGAAGTGCAATGCTGCTTGACTGTTAGTTGTGGAGCTTTGCATACAGAAGAATTGAGAGGTCAGGAAAGAACAATGGATCAAGCTTGCTACGGTGGAATTGTAATGTGTGCGTGAATGGCGGGGCACAAATGAGATGAGAGTGAAACGGGCTATAAGAAGACTTTGGAAATTTATGAGAGAGAAGGCTGCATTAGTATTACAGGTAATGCATATGGAAGATGTCAGCTTTCTGAAGATGTACAAGGTATTTTGGATAAATGGTATCTGTGGAGTGAGGAACCAAAAGAAGTCATGGAGTGTGGTGAGGTTGGGCCTCACAAGAGAGATAACAAATGACTGTCACAAGTGGTAAAATCCATGTTTTGCCATCTTCTTATGCTGATTCTTAAGTCTTGTATTCACTGTCATTTCTCATAGCATTTTTCTATTATTTGACATTGACAGTAGTGCCCAAATGATTTTATTTACTTAGAACATTTTAGGAAAACACCCCCCCCTCTCTCTCTCTCCATATTTAAAAAAATTTTTTATAGTGAACATATAAAAATGTATAAACAGCAAGTCTGGTGGGTATCATTATCTGCATACAGTCTTAAAATATTCATGTTGTTTTTGAATGTTTTCTATAAATACACAAATATTCCTTCACACAAAATTTTCTAACAGTGTATACGTTTAAGAATGATATAAATTTTGACATATTTTATTTTAAAATATTGATGTGATTGTTATTTTGTATTTTAGGTACTTTTTTCATCTTCCAAGTGTGCTAAAGCCTGTGTTGATAAACTAAATCAAACATCGAAGATGGGCAACATAATAACTGTGATTATAGATATAATGGGTAAGACAAAAATTTGTAATCTCCAAACCAATGATTTATTAGTTTACATAGCTTCTGTTTTGTATGTGCCTATAAGAATAAAAAGAGGTTCAGTTCACAAGTTTGCGCAGATCTATACATATTCTCATGCTGTTGTAGGTTGGACAATTTGAGCTGGAGAGCTGTCCTTTTTCTATTTGTTTTGGCATGGGTTCTATGGCTGGTTGCCCTTCCTAATGCCAAATTGATAAATGTACAAAAGAGCACTTATACAATTGTCATATAATACACAACCAAGCTGTATTACATGGGAGCTGCCAACAAGAATGCTGTCCAATCGTAAAATTCCAGCCCAAACCTGAAATAAGAATTTTTCTGTCAACTATGTTCACATTCAGAATATGATTTGCTGATGCTGTGACCTTTAGAGGTTGCAACATTTACTGCTGTATTGCAAATCTATCAACTGATAATAGGAGAGAGAGAAAATCTAAAGTTTCATGGACTTGTGTGATGCAGGATATTGGTTGTGATATATCCAGTGGTGGTTGGATGTCATTGGTTTGTTTGTAGATCAGTTCATAAAGTTCTTAGCTTATACCAAATTTTACCCTTTAATATTCAGACTACGCTGTCAAATGTAATGCTTGCTTATTCAAATTGTTTTGAATTAACCGTGTACTATCTTGTAGCATTAAGGTTTCAATGATGTGACTGTTTATTTTTAGAATGACATTGTAGGGTAGGTGTGAAAGGCCAGATCTGGCAGTTGAGACATAAAGAAGGGAGAATATTTTCACCAGTTTAAATGTTAAAGGGTTAAGAAGAAAGCAGAGAATACTTTTCAAATTTGTAACTAAATGGCGGTGCCCCAGCATGGCCACAGCTCATGAGCTGAAACTAGATAAAATGAAAAAAAAAAAATGAAAAATTCCCCTATATTTGTAATTTTGTTTTTATTTAAAACAAAACACTGCTTCTGTACGTTAATTTCTTCATTTGTTACTTCCTGTAGATTACGAAATTATGATGTCATGGTTTTTTACAGAATTATTACAGATTTTAATTTTCATGTAATGACTAGATAATGACTACAATGGTTTAATAAATATTATAGGAATTTGCAAAAAATGTAAAATTCAGAACTATTTTTACATTTTTTTTTAATGGAAGTGAAAATTTTGTTGAATGTTTCTCTTGAATATCTTATAATTTTAATATGATAAAGCTATCAATTTAATTTGTTTGATTTTTTAGGCAAAGAAAGAAATCGCATTATTGAGGAAATACTTGCTGACAAACCCAAAAGTACAAGACGTCCACAACCTTCAGAAAGAGTAGATCCACGATCACACAGCCGTTTATATGCAGCTGCTACAACTTCAAGTAATCGATCTAGCACTTGTCGCAACTTCACACTGAGCAAATCCAAATATAGTGACTATGGGATGGAAGCATATGACCCAGGTGATTTGGAGTTTGATTTTGGTAGCACTTCTAGTCATCATGTGTCCTCTAAATCTATTGAAACTGGCTCTTTCACAGACAGTGATTATAGCAGTCTTCAGCGGTCTGTTCCACAATCTGAACTCAGCTTCTCAGATCATTCTGAGGTTAGCTTTACATCCAGCAGCTATTCAAATTACAGCCAGTATTCAACGTCACATGTCCAATCTAACCGTGGACTGGACATTCATTACAATGTATCGCAGCATGCACAACCATATCAATACAGTGCAACACAATTTACACAACCCAATTCAAATCGACAAGTAATTTCACCCTATTGTCAGCAGCAGCAGCAGCAGCAGCAGCAACAGCAACCACCACAGCCACCGCAGCCACCGCAGCCACCACAGCCACCACAACCACCACAACCACCACAGCCACAACAGACACATTATGAAAGTGGGCATCCTTGTTTGTCAACCGAAGTAACACAATCACAAACAGAAAGTTCCTCACGATCTCATTCATATACAGAGAGAAAAGACGAGTATAAAGACAAGTTAACATCATCTTTCTCGCAACAACGCTGGGAGTCTGAGCGCGAAAGTGTTAAAGATTGGACAGATTCAAACAGAGACGTTCGAGAAAAGCAACGAGAGAAAGACCATCGGAATCGTCCAAAAACACCAGAAGCTGAGGAACCACGTAATCAAAGTTTAGATTCACGTTTACTAAGTATCTTCGGACTTGGGGGTTTAGGCAGCCCAACAGATTCAAGTCGATCTAAAGACCATTCCAGTCCTCCATCTACACCACTATCAAGAGATGAAGCAAGTACACCCCCAAGTATTGATTCACGATACTCTTCTAATCCGCAACATTCTGTCCCCTCACGTAATAATACTGTAAATAACAACAGCCATACAAAACAAGTTCCTAAATTACCATCTGAAGAGGAGAGCAAGCATTCTGTAACTTCCAAAACTGATACATCTGAATGGACTGAATTCTCTAAAGAGATGTCTAACAAGAACAAACGATTTGAAACTAAAAATAATTGCTTTACCTCTTTGTCTTTGACTAATTATGAACAACAAAAAATTGATAAAGTGGCCCCTGCAGACAGTACTAGTTCTTGTAATATTCCTTCAAATAACGTCACAGCGCGATATAAATCCGAAGTTGGGGATAAGTTATTTGAACCTGAAATTGCTGTGTCAACTGATTTTAGTAATATTAACCAATCAAAAACATTTTCTAGTGCTGAATCACCCTTTCATACAAAAGTTTTGGTTGAAGACAGCTGTGTTCCAAATGTTAAAAGTAATATTGAAGACACACATATGGACATTGAAAATAATAATGCAAAAGAAGAAAAAGAAGAGGTGGAAGAAGAGGATGACGAAGGGGATGAGAATGATGATGATGATGATCGCATGAGTTTATCATCAATTAGTAGTGGAGATGAAAAATTAGAAGTAAATGTTCAAATACCAAATAACGATGGTAAATTTACTGCCAACAACTTTCAATCAATACCAAGCACACAGACATCAGGTGCCGCTCCACCTGTTCCACTCATAACTGATTTTTCACGTCCACCTCCAAGTATAGCACCATGGAGTTTTGCTAATTCTTATTCATTTGGTAATTACCTAAATACTCCAAGCCGCTCTGAATCCACTGGCAGTAATTACAATCAAAGCTATACTGCCCACATCCAAAATAGTGTTGTGCCTGTAAACTTCCTAAACCAGAGTCTTTGTGATTCTACAACATTACAGAATGGTACAAGCAACAAAGGAAATGGAACTACCAATGAAGAAACACAATCAGACGAAGAAAAAGATCCTAATGATAAAACTTTCCTTTTTGTCTTGGACAGTTTCGTACGACAGCTAAAAGAAGTTATGCAGAAAGATCTTTGCAAAAAAATGGTTGAAAATTCTGCTTTCAAATCCTTTGAAAAATGGTGGGATGCAGAAGAACAAAAGAGCAAGGTATGTTCTAGCGTTACAACTTTTCCTTTTATTTATTTTGCATTAATGGTGGTAATATTTCTTCCTTTTTTAGCTCCTTATTAAATAATTATTCTTATTTTGAATATCAGGAGTGGCTGTGTGGTAAGTAGCTTGCATACCAACCACAAGGTTCCGGGTTCAGTCCTAGTGCATGGCACCATGGGCAAGTGTCTTCTACTATAGCCTCAGGCCAACCAAAGCCTTGTGAGTGGATTTGGTAGACGGAAACTGAAAAAAGCCTGTTGTATATATATATGTGTGTGTGTGTCTGTGTTTGTCCCCCCAACATTGCTTAACAACCGATGCTTGTGTGTTTACGTCCCCTTAACTTAGCGGTTCAGCAAAAGGGACTGATAGAATAACTACTAGGCTTACAAAGAATAAGTCCTGGGGTTGATTTGTTCGACTAAAGGCAGTGCTCCAGCATGGCCACGGTCAAATGACTGAAACAAGTAAAAAAATAAATAAAAGAAACTAAATATCGATCATTGTTTGTAATATTCACATTTTAACATTTCAAAGAAATTTTTCACAAATAATAGGAAACGGTAACTTGGTATCTAAGTTTTTCAAGGGGAGTAATTTGATAACTATTTTCTTTTTAATTTCCATTTGGATGCATCATATGAACAGCTTCTTTGGTTTCATCTTAAAAGTCTTAACTGTCAATTTTTATCAAAATCCTTACAGTTTGACCGGTCTAGTTATTATTTAAACTGTTACATTGAAAAGGCATGTGCCTTTTTATCCTGATGAAGTTATTCATCATTCACTAAAGTTTCTATCTCATGTCTCATATTTTAAGTTGAGAATTCTTGTAGTGCCATTTTTGAGCAAACCGAGGATGAAAAGCATTTCAGCTCTGACCTTCCTAAATTCCTCCCAAACATTTACCCAGGACAGCTTATCCCAAATCTCAAAACAGTATAATTAGTTATATAATTAATTCATGGTTGCAACATTGTTTTTGTTGTTTAGCCCAGGGTTAACCCTGTGTGAGTAGACCTGTAAGCAAAGGCATTCGATACATGGCATCCTATCCTTTGTTTGCCTACGACCTATTGTCTAATGTGTCTATACTTTTTTTTTAAAGACAGTTGTGTGTAATGTGAAGGAATGTGGCTGTTATTTCTAACAAGGCAAAACCAAAGAAGTTCACTCAGTTTGTGGTTGTAATGTAGATTCTGTATGTAGAATAAGAAAGTTCAAGGAATTGCCAGGGTTTGCTACAAAAGGGTCAATTTTTTTCTCTTTAAGACTTAGAACTTCTTTTAAGATCTATACTCTTTTCCATTCTTTTTCTGAAGAGTATCAAAAATAAAGGGAAAAAAATAATTTGTATATGTGGTACCGTAAATCCTCGAGTATAGTCCACCCTTGAGTATAATACACAGGGGATTTTTAGGGGGCTGTACCTCTGAAAAACCTACACACCCCTTCTCTAACTTGAGTGAAGGAGGTATATATAACGTCCTTAGTTTGTTAACGTATATACGGTAACGTCCTTTATTATTATTGTATATATAACATAATGCAAACGTGTAGCTTTTTGTGCACTTTGTTTGCAGAAAATAAAGAAATAACAGTGAAAAATAAATATTAAGTAAATTGCCTTTACATATTTATCACTATCAGTTACAAGCCTGACATCACAAAATGCGTCTGAATAAACATTGCCGGACAGCAAATAGAGACTCGGACATTGCTTAGAAAATATTTCTCATTTTTAACCTCGTATATAGTACGCACTAGGGATTTTGACCTTTAAATTTTGGGGGGGAAATGCGGATTATATTCGAGGATTTACGGTATGTATAAAGATGCTGCTGCTGCATGGTAGTGAGATTTTGGCATTAACTTATAAAGCGCTGGGATTTGCTCTTACGTAGCATGGACTGCTGAGCACATTTTATGAAAATGAGAACTACCGTGCACACATAAAAAGCAAAAAAATAGTTTAAATATCTTCTTAGTATATAATGGTGACAAGTTTTACATCATCCGAAAAGTCATTAGTTGAACTATTGGTCCTCTTGCATTCTGGGGGATATCGGAGCATTTGATTGACATTAGACCCCAACAAGTGTCCGTAAATTAAATGCATCTATCTGGGCCACGATCATCGCCTGTCGACCTATGCCTGACAGCTACAATCATGACCTGTTGACCTATACCTGATGGCCACAATCATGACCTGTTGACCTATGCCTGATGGCCACAATCATGGTCCGTCACGCTTTATATGTTAAATACAAGAACAGTGTTTCTGTTGGATGGAAATGAATTGATTGGTTCAATATGAACTGTTGGATGCGAGGAGGAAGATGACAGCTGTATTTTCACTTATTGAAGTACTTCTTCTAATGCAAGTAATATTGTCAATAATAATAATAATAATAATAATAATAAATGTGTGTTCACACAAAGTTGTAATAAACTATAACAGATCATTAAACATACTGTTATACAAAATGGTTTAATCACTAAATTTATAAATTGCGTAAATTGCTGGCAGGAATTGGGAAACAGAAAGAGCTTTAGTTTTTTTTTTTTAATTTAATTTTTCTTATTGATATTTAAAGATGCATGTGTAGCTTTATGGCTAAAAAGCTTGCTTCCTAACCATGTGGACTCAGGTTCAGTCCCAATGCACAGCACTTTGGGCGAGTGTCTTCTATGGCACTGGTCTGGGCTCACTAAAGCTTTGTCAGTAGATTTTGGTAGACAAAACCTGAAAGAAGCTCATCATTGTGTGTGTGTGTGTGTGTGTGAAATGTCTGGAATGGCACAACAATGCAGATTAGACTATATAATTGTTATAAATAATTTAATTATTCGTAGTGTAATATAATATTTCGGAATATAAAAATTCCTTCTGCAGATATTGCTAGGAATTAATTATAATTAATTCCTAGCAATTATTTATAACAGTTATTATATAGTCCAATCTGCATTGTTGTGCCATTCCAGACACGTTACATTTCACAAACAATACACAATGCTTCCATTGAACCACAATATCCTCTTTTATATATATATATATATATATATATATATATATATATATATATACACACACACACACACAAGGATACATACATGTGTGTGTGCATGTACACTCTTGTGTTGACATCATGTTGTGGTTGTAAACATTGAAGTGCTGTTAATTTCTGGTCTTTTGTGAAAAGTATGTCGGGTGATGGAGAAATGTTAGCTTGCTTTGTAACAGGTGAGGGTTGGTGACAGAAAGAGCATTCAGTTGCAGGAAACCTACCTCAGCAAATTCTGATTGATCAATGCAAGCATGGAAAAGTGGGAGACAAATGATGATGATGATGGTGATCTTCGTCACAAGAAAAAAAAAACAGGGTGCAAAAGAGTTTAGAGGAAGCAGGTCTTTACTGAGTGAAACTAATGCGATTTGATTTTGAAAGGAAAAAATATATGAATACTTGAAAACTGTTTTAGGCAATTCAAGAGCACAAAATCAGGATTTAGAAATGACAAGGGAAAAGTGTAAAAACAATGTAAAACATGAAATCCACCACCACCACCATCATCATCATCATCATTGTCATCTTAATGTACACTTATTCATGCTTACATGTGTTTGTTGGAATTTGTAGAGGCAAATTTTCTTCAACTGGATGCCCTTCCTGCTGCCAACCTTTACCTACTTGCAAGCAGGGCAATATTTTCTTATGGCCAGACATGTTTTTCATGGAAGAAAGTGGCCCTTGTTTACAACAATCATGATATCAGGATGATGAGATATCAACACACACACACACCCACACATACATACATGTATATGACAGTCTTCTTTCAGTTTCTATTTACCAATTCTACCCACAAGGCTTTGGTCAGCAAATGTGGAAGAATATTAGTTTTAAGATTACTTTAAAGCAATCTTAAATGAAGCTTAATACTAACATTAAATAAATCTAGCAAAATCTTATTTCTCTTTGATTGGCATTCTTTAAAATTTTCTGTTCCAGATTAGATGACAACTTAGTATTTTATGCTTAGAATAAGATCCCAGTATATGTGTGTGTGTGTGTGTGTGTGTGTGTGTGTGTGTGTGTGTGTGAATCAGTTGGTGTCTCCTTATCTTGACATCATGTGATCGTTGGAAACGAATGTTACTGTGATACAAGTGGCATCATTTGTTTCGAATCCTCTGTGAAAACGTGTATAAAATTGCTAATTGGTGGGTAATGTTTTGTGTTCAGTTAAACGTAACCCTTCAACATTCAGATTACTTGGTCAAATGAAATGCTTGTAGCTTGCTAACCAACCACATGGTTCCGGGTTCAGTCCCACTGCGTGGCACCTTAGGCAAGTGTCTTCTACTATAGCCTCGGGCCAACCAAAACCTTGTGAGTGGATTTGGTAGATGGAAACTGAAAGAATGAAAGAAGCCTGTCGTATGTATGTGTGTGTGTGTGTTTGTGTGTTTGTGTTTATTCCCCCCCCCCCCCCCCGACATCGCTTGACAACCGATGCTGGTGTGTTTACGTCCCCGTAACTTAGCGGTTCGGCAAAAGAGACCGATAGAATAAGTCCTGGGGTCGGTTTGTTCGGCTAAAGGCAGTGCTCCAGCATGGCCACAGTCAAATGACTGAAACGAGTAAAAGAGTATACCATAACTTTGAGATTTTCATGCTGTGGTTGTTTATTTTTAGAATGACATTGTAGGGTAGGCGTGAGGGGATAGATCTGGTCAATTTGAACATAAAGAAAATTTTGGCCAGATATGGTCAGTTTAAATGTTAAATGGCTGCAATTACAACACATTCCTTACCTTAAGTAATGTCTTTTGCCTTATTTTAAAAATATTCTCTCCCAGATTTGACCAGGATTTGTTCTGGTTTCACGAAAGGATTTTGTAATTTTATTCAGAGTATTTCGTTAGAATAAGATCTCCACTTATTTTTCTGGTATATTTTAGTTTCAGAAAGAAAATAACCAAAATGAGAAGGTACCTTTAATTAAAGATTCTCCTGTTAAAAACACAAAACCAAATAATTTACCACAGACGGCTAATCAAATTTCATCAAAGAATGAAGTTAATTCAGCATTAGCATCTTTATTTGAAACACAACATCCCTGGCGACAAGATGGAGGATTTGAAGGACATTATAATGGTACGCACGGTGGTGGATTTCTTGGAATCCGAGGTGTGATGCCTAGAATGCCCTCTTTTAAGGTAAATTGGTTCTCTTTTCTTAATTTGTTCTCGATATTATTGCAAATAGTTAAACTTTTGGATTAGGTATCAATATGTAAAATGAGCTACTAGCCCAATATTCAAAACAATTAAAAAAAAGAAACATAATTGTAGTATAGAACATCAATGAATTTCTAACTGATTTGGAATACATATAGACAAGTACACATAATAGTAAAATAGTATAAAATACTGGAATTTGTTAAAATGTTTGAAGAAAACTACTAAATTAAGAATACGTGCCATAGAGATGAAAGGAACCACTATACATTAGCAGAATTTGTCACCTTACAGGTAAATTAAAATTACAAGTTTTTTTTTTTTTTTTTTCCAAAATAATCAAAATTGAGGTAAATTTGAAAATAGAGCATTTTTTGAGAAATCTAAATTATCAGATCATCATTATATTATCGATATCATTTAACATCCATGTTTCGTGTTGGCATGGTTTGGATGGTTTCACAGCATAGGGTGGCCCCCAAGGAATGCATCATGCTCCAGAATCTGCTTTGGCATTGTTTCTGTAGTTGGATGATCTTTCTACTGTTATTCACTTTACAGCATGTACTGGGTGCTTTTTTGTCATGCCATCAACACTAGTGAGGTTGCCAAATAACATGCAAAACTTGAAATTCTGAGAAGGTGGGTATCAGCTTTATGCTAGATGAAGAGTTAGAAAAGTATCAAGTAGGAGCAGACCAGGTTCTTGTTGTAGACGAGGTACTTAGCTACTCACACTCGGAAGAGAGAGAGAGGGCTGCAAGGAAATAAATAGTGGTGGTGAGGTGTCCCTTGGAGGTATGAGATGAGTAGAAGTGAGCGGGAACAGTGGAACTAGGTGTGTGGGTCTGGGAGGTGTAAGAGAAAGGGGAAATGAGAGAAGGGGGGGGTATAGGATAGGTTGTTGATGTGTGGATGTAAGGTGGGTAGACAAAAGTTGATGGATGATGAGTTGGAGGAGGTAGAGGGATGCAGAAGAGAGTGGGGGAGAGATTATCAGGATAGTTAAGACGATACAGTTGACAGGGAGAATACAAGAGAGAGGAGAGAGATGAGTGGTGGGAGGAGAGGCAGACATTGTGCATGAGGGGAGATGATTTGTTCATAAAGAGGAGTCATGATCAGTGTAACATGTGGGCAGAGGGAACAATATGAATGGATAAGCAAGAAAAACATTAAAAGTGGTAACAAAAGGAGAACAGTATTCAAAGATATCTAACTTCCAATGATCCTAGTCCTTTGTCATTCCCTCTAGGAGGCCTAGGTTTCTTTAAGAAAAAATTATGAAGTATTTTCTTTCATGGAAAAATTGTAAAACACTGCAATTTTTGTAGGATGCACTGGAATTCTTGTGTGTCCTGGCATTCTTCCTGCTCTCCTCTGATAAAACCTTGCATGTCTTGTCAGATTCTTTCTTTGTTGTTTTTATTAATGATGCAATTTGATGTCCTGTTTCTACTTCCAACAGAAAAAAGTGTTCCGCCCACCATCTCCACCACCTCCTGATGATGAAGACAGTAAAGCAGCTGAATCATTTGCATCAAATGCTGAAGATGATTCTGGTAAAACCATTTAATCTTTAAATATTTAGCCCATTTTCTTACCATATTTCAGATAAACTAACACTGCCCTGAGATTTCAATTAATTTTGAAAATAATCAGTTTTGTAAAAATAATTAAGCTGGTGTTTGAAATATAAACTAATATTAAATTTTAGTGGATGTTTTTTTTTTTTTTAAATTAGATTACTTTAAAATAGGAAGTTTGTACTTAATTACTAGTAGAGTTTCACACTGGTTGGTATTAATTACTTTTCTACATGAGTCTATTTGCAACAAAAAGTTCCCCTTCCTTTAGGGGGAAAAAAAGTAATGGTGGGAGACAGGCAGACAGACACATGACAAGCTTCTTTCAGTTTCTGTAAACCAAATCTACTCACAAGGCTTTGGTTGACCTGGTGCTATTGTAGAAGACACGTGACCAAGTTGCCATGCAGTGAGACTGAACCTGGAACCATGTAGTTGGGAAGCAAACCTATTACCTCACAGCTATACCTGTGCATATAATCTATGAATTTCAGCTGTTTGGTACTCCTGTCAAAGGAGTAATTCTTGAATGTGAACAAATGTGTTGAATGACGTTAGGAACATCCTTTGGTTTAGTAAATTCTTTTAATTTCACAAAAATGGTATTTTTTAGTCATTTTGAATAGAGAATGATGTGCCATTGACCTCACCATTTTGAAACATCATTGACGAGGTTGCTATTGATTACATATTGCTACAAGTTCAAGAAGATACAAAAGGAAAACTGCCAACACTTTGAAGTCACAACTACTACCAAAGAATCTAAAGAATTCAAATTATTATTTGTAGTGTTCGTCCTTTGTTATAAGATAAACATTGAAGTAAAATCTTACCTGGATTCTAGCTTAGCTCGTTTACTAATGTATTGAAGTTAGAACCCAGGTTTCAAGAACTGGCAAAAGGAAAATATGGAAAATGATTTTGTAAAAGTCAATTTCAAAATAGCCATAGAGGTTTTCTCCTTAAACTGCAAGTGTCCGGAAACTACTTAGAAATTCTATGAACAAAGCCACACATGGATTAGAGAAGCAGTTCAAATTATAGGGAATATCTGACTGTCCATGGAAGAAGAGGAAAAAAATATGGAGAAGAGTTGTACCAAGATAAAAGTAAATGTTATGGTTTATTTAGCTTGAAAATACACAGAGCATAGAGGATTTATTTTTGAATATCTACGCTGTAAGAATAAGACCCATGAAATAATTCAGAATAGAAACCATGATGATTCAGGACTTTATTTTGTCAAAAGACATCATGCACTTGTTCTGACTAACAACAAAATGAAAGAGGTGTAGCATAACTGAGAGGAGTTTTTGAAACCCAAATATAATAGATAGTGTGAGCCTGCATTTAGTAAAATCAACAAAGAGGCAAATACAAAAAGTGGTACAAGCATTAATAGTAAATCGAATAAGGAAACTATGTAGGACATTTAAGATTTAATATTGTTCTTTTGTAAGCTGAAAGATACAATTGCTGTATTTTTTTCCCAATTTTTAGCATAAAAGATATTTAATTGTAAATCTACAATTGCAAAAAAATGTTTGCATCTTTTCTTTCAGATGACGATAATAATATTGTTTGTCAATCTCTATTGAAAAAGAAGCATTTTGGCAGTGGTGAAGAATCTGCGAGTGAAGATGAGAAATCTGATGGTAAGGATATTGTTAAATATACCATAATTTGTTTGAAAGGATCATCAATGTCAGCTCCTCCTCCTCCTTGAGGATAAAGAGGAAGATTATAATTTTCCTTTTTTTCAATGTTTTTATTGGTTGGGCTAGTCCTCTCCACCACTGTATCCCAGCACATCCTTTTGTGAGGTTCAGCTTTCTGAGATCTGCACTCACCACTTCTGTTTATGTCTTCATTGGTTTCCTCTTTCCATGGGATCCTTCCACATGGATCTTCTTGCACTTTTACACCCACCTCTCACCATCCCCATACACATTACATGTCCATACCACTTCAGTTCATTTATTCCTTGGTGTTGATGCACAGCAACATTACATGTTTAGTGAATGATGTCTGCCTCATTAAGTTCCTGGCATCAGCAGCCACTCCCATATCTCACTACTATGCAACATAACACTTCATCTTACAGTCTATCTTTTGTTCAAAGGTATTATCTCAAGGATTGTATTACCTCTCCTTATTAACTTTTTGAACTTTCCCTCCTATGCTTATTCTAATAACTCTGCTTTCCGTACACCTTCTCCCCACTATAGAAGCTCTCTAAGCCTTGCAAAGAATTCACTTTACTACTTCTCTGAGGCCTCACTCCTGTATATCTACCACAGGTAAAGTCTTTATTCACTGTCACCCTGCCTTTGATTTCCCTATAGCTCTGTGCATCCATAGATCATGTAGGGCACACTGTGGAATTTTTTCTACAGATTGAGCACAACAATTTCCCTGACTATCTTCTTACTAAACCTTATGATAAGTTTACCCTGAGATATTTTGATTCTAAGTTTTGTTTCTACATATGGAATTTTTTAAATCTTCTACAAACCCTGCCATAAGATCATCATCAAAGTGAATTCTCTTCTTAATCAAGTCTGCTGAAAACTTTTTCTGTTACTTCCATAACTTTGTCCATACATGTCAGCCTTTCGTTGTTTTCATATCAGTTTTACATTTTGCTTCTGTATCTTTTTGATGTTTTGTTATTAGCGATGGAAAAAGAAATGTAATTTCAAAATAGCATTCTATCTATCTTAAGATGGGTAACTGGTAGAAAACCACACAGCTGCAGTATTCCTCTTGAGAAAACACCTCATATAGATGTAAAGTGCTACACAGCAAAATAATGTATCAGTAGCAGATGGAAATTATGCAGTGGGATTGTTAAATCTGGATTTCTGTGTGTTTGCATATCATCAGTAGCAAGCATCCATGAGCAACCACATTTAGACAAATTTAGTTTCTATTGATATAGAAAAACAATGATTAACAAATCACTGGTACTGCAAATAGCTGGTGGGCTGGGCAAAAATTTGTCATTAATGACGAAAGCGGTATTGGTTCAGAATAGCATTCTGTACATCATACTTAACATGGATATACTGTAGAAAGCCACACAACTGTGGTATTCGTCTCAAGAAAGTATCTTGTATAGACCTATAGTACTAAATGACCAATATGATTTCTTATGTTGTATTATCACAATCTTAAGAAAAGGTAACATTATTATAGTGATTTTAAACTCTTTGTAATTTATCAGCTTGGACAAAATTTATAACTTCCTTTCACTTTACATGGATGACCATGCACTAGGAAATGAGGAAAATAACATATTGTTTCTGAGTATGATGTGGTGCTTAATTTTCAGGTTTGAAATTTTGGTAAAATAGTGTGTATTAATCTCAATTGAATATGGCAGTTATATTTTTGTTATGGCTTACAGTACAGTTGTTGGTAGTATGCTGCTATATTCTATGAACATTTGTAGCTTCAGATGATGATGATGACGATGATGATGACGATGATGAAGATGATGACGACGATGATGATGATGATGGTAGTGAAGAGAGCACTGAAGAAGACACTGATGATGTATCAGAAGAGTCTTCTGAATCATCTGAAGAAGGAAGTGAAGAAGAGGATGAAGAGGAGGAGGAGGAGGATGAGGAGGAGGAAAAGATCAGAAAAGCAGAAAGGTATTGTTCTAAACATTTTGTTTTTAAGGTTTAAAATTAAGCTAGAATATAATACAATCTTCACTAGACTTTATATTTCTTACGTTGATGTGGATGTAGCTGTCCTGAGAAAAACAAAATATTTTGCACCTAACTAAATTATCATATCTCACTTTTGTCAATTACAACACAACACAAATGAGCTGAGTGGAGGACTTTTAAAAATGCTCTTGACAGTAGTGCCCCAGCATGGCCCAGTCTAGTCACTGAAGCCAATAAAAGAAGTAAAAGAATAAGGAATAAACTTTTGTGGATTTGTTTCTTTGAGATATCTTTTCATTTTAGTGCTCTTGAGCAAGATTTTTTTTTTTTTGCATCCCTGATAGAAGAGATTTTAAAGATCTATTTTCATCGAAGTAACTGTTTTTGTTTAATTCCTGAGTGAATTGAACTCTGGTATGTGTCATCTGCAAATCCATTTAATCAGTGCTTCTCAACCACTTTTGACTTATAGACCCCATTGGTTCCTAGTTTACGTAGACGGGTCCACCTACCCCATAGCCATTCAGTGTTTGAAAAATCGTATTATACCTTTATAATTAAATATTGTTAGGAATTTTATTAAAAGAAAATTTTAATGTTTTGTGTATTTTAGAAGTATAACAGATCTGTTCAGTTTCACTCACAGATTTTTCAATTATTTTTTTTTTTAACTAAACAGTTTGAAACTTCATATACTGGTGTAATTTCTCACTCTCAACATGGTTTACTTTCAACATTTTTGACAAAATTTAGTATTTTAGAAGTTATTTTGTGTTAAAGTGCATTCAGTTGAAGGAAGCTACTGCTGTTTGCAATAGTAATCAAAGAGGAACAACTTCCAGGTCATCTCTACTAAAATGTCACCACTCTGTTCTATTTTATTTTTTGTTTACTGCCTGTGTTGCATATTACATGTTTTTGTGGGGGGTTCTCGTGTTGGAGTAATCAGTAAACCTCAAAGAATCAATACCAAG
Organism: Octopus bimaculoides; assembly: GCF_046866305.1. NCBI lineage: Eukaryota > Metazoa > Mollusca > Cephalopoda > Octopoda > Octopodidae > Octopus > Octopus bimaculoides. The sequence goes on from NC_142944.1 coordinate 4,243,532, forward strand.
AAGGAAGAAATATTATTTACATATATTTATTTGTTTGCCCGACATGTAGTTAGCGATACAGCAGTACCCTATTTTCCAGTCTATAAAACGCATTGGTATTTAAGCCGCAGGGCTGAATTTGGGGAAAAATTTGGTTTTTATCCACACATAAAGCACACCGATGTTCAAAAGACCAAGAGATCTACAAGTCTGCACCTAGCTTTTTTGTTGTTGACGTGTTTGTAGTTTCAAAATGCCTTATTTTACAAATACGAGATGTATGGTTGTTGTTATGATTTTTATCAGCAACAAAAACATTTCTTCACTATAAAAGTTTTTATTAGATTAAAAATAACATTATCAAAGCATGAAGATAAAACAAATATGATTTTTCTTCCAGGCACCAATCTACTGTAGCCATAGTCTTTCACGTTGTTCACCAACCAAGCTTTCCTCTGAAAAAAATCAGTGGAATCAGTCAATCTCCATACACACATTATTTTCCTCCTGAAACTTGTAAAAAAGTACACACATTAGGTGCACCTTTCTTTTTCCAGGTAAAAAATAGCAGCTTATACACCAGAAAATACAGTAATTGTAGTGACAGTGACAAGTTTGCTCTCTGGTTGGTAGTTGGTGTAGAAGTGGCTGTCTGCCAGTGGAGAGGGAAAGAGTAAGGAATGCACAATGCTGACTAGAAAGGATAAAGGTGGCATCGTCTTTCTTGCAGTGGAAAACTTCTCTTTTGTGTCAGCTATGACCAAGGAGCAACACTTTCCCTTCGCCCTTTGTCTGACATACGAATAGAACAGAGTGGTGACATTTAGTAGAGATAACCTGGAAATTGTTCCTCTTCGATTACTATTGCAAACAGCAGTAGCTTTCTTTAACGGAATACATGTCATTGATTGGTTAAAATTACCCCCAATACATCGTCTTCAACATGAAATAACTTCTAAAATATGAAATTTTGTCAAAAATGTTCAAAGTAAACTATGTTCAGCAGGGGAAATTATACCAGTATACAAAGTTTCAAACTGTTTAGTTAAAAATAAATAATTAAAAAATCTGTGAGCAAAACTGAACAGATCCAGTATAACTAGTTTATAACAAAAATTGCCCTGGTTGAGAACCACTGGTCTGGATTATACTGTCACTTTCAAGCTCAAGATCATACTGTGCACTCATATATGTAATGGTTTATTGAAAAGGTTACAGTGTAGCATAGTATCCAACCATAAAATACCAGCCTGTGCAGCACATTGAGGTGGACCAATTAATACATTAAAAGAATTAATGCATGGTGCATAGTATCTGTATTGCTCACCTTTCTTTGCGTAGGGAACTGTGCAGTGCAAGGAGATAACCAATCAGCAATTGGGAGCACTGTGTTGTTTGCTTCTTAAGGAACCCTATTAGTAATATAGCAGAAACATAGTTTGGAAGGAGTGGAAGAAGCACGGTGACCATCTGTAGGAAAATATTCTTGGAATTAATCTCTAAACTATCAGTAATATAGAATCTGTTCATGATGCCACCACAAGAAATATTGGTGAACCTCCATGAAATGTGATCATAATAAACTTTAAACAATTCTTAGAGAAACCATTTGCCAAGTAGAAGTACATTCAAAGTCAAAGTAAAATGTCATTAATAGAGTTTCAGTTCTTTAAAGAATTTGAGGGAAGACTATAGCAATAAAAGATCTCTATAGGTACATTTTTCATGCTCAAGTATTCATCGTCATATGTCAGCTTTCCATGCTGGCATGGGTTGGATGATTTGACAGGATCTAGCGAGTCACAAGTCCATGTCAGGCTCCAGTGGTTTGTATGGCTGGATGCCCATACTTTACAGTGTGTACTGGGTGCCTTAATTGATAATGAAAACTGGATCTAGTGAGGTCGCCACATAACTCGCTAGACAGAAAAAGAACAGGAAAAAGGAAAAGGCAAAAGCTTTCATTACTTAGTGGGAAATATTCGAGAGGAGAAAAGGTAATTTTATACCAAGTGTTGAAAGGTTAAAGCAAGATAGAGGAGATACATGGCTGAAGGAGGTAAAAGGTATGGAGTGCTGGAGTAAACTTTCAAGGTACAAAAAGGTGATCATAAGATAGAGGTACAAGCACAGATGTCTTGCTATAGAGGAGATATGTGGCTGAAGGATATAAAAGGAAGGTAGTAATGGGATGCTGGAGAAAACTGTCAAGGTACAAGAGGATGAGTATAAGAGAGGATAGCAACAGTGGGTCATGGGATGTAGATATTTTCATAAGAAGATTAAAGATCAGAGGCAGAGGTGAATATAGTGAGTGATGAACATGGATGGAAGGGCAGTTGAATGGAAATACCAGTATGGAGAGGAGTAAGGTGATCCCCACATGTTTATCAAATTTCAACAAAACCTAATTATTTGTCCATTTTAGTCAAGTTTTATGTGGAGCAGCACCGGATTTCCCACCATTACCTTCTAATGACCAAGATGACATGCTGAGAAATACAGCTGTTGTGGAACAATATTCAGATGGAAACGTCTTGAAGGAATCTTTAAAAGAAGGATTCTGGTAAGTTGATATTCACCCACATTGTTTGATTAACTAGAAATATGAAACGAGTATTTTAGCAATCCAAATTAGTGATCCTACTTATTATCCATAGGAATTAAATTGATGTTTAATCCTTTAGATTTTAGATTATTCTGTCAAATGTAATGCTTATTTATTCACTTTGTTTTGAAATAATGTTCCTTTATCTTATAGCTTTCAGGTTTCAATGATACTTATTTTTAAAAAGGCATTGTAGCAGAGATAACGAGAAGCCAAATCTGGCCAGTTTGAACATTAAAACAGAATATTTTGGCTGGATATGACTAGCTTAAACGCTAAGAGGTTAAATCATGTTATAATATAAAATAAAAGCTCTTCAAATTATCCAATTGATTAAAAATAAACTTGCTTGTAGGACTTTTTTTAATATGAATTACATAATTATGCTTTTTAGTTTGTTTTTTTAAACCATTTTCTCTGATGATTAGCACATGATGTGGAATTTGAAGTGTTGCTGAGTTGGAGGCAAAACATGAGCAAAAAGACTGTTTCAATGGAATACAGTTTTAAGAAACTGTATTCAACAGATATTCCACCCACTTCACAGAATTGATCAAAGATACCCCCATTGAATCCAGCGTGATGGTGAATGTAGATGTGATAAGTCTGTTCACCAAAGTCCCAACTGGTGAAGCACTATCGGTGATTCAAAAGCAAAGTAGTGACAGACACCCATCTAAAAGACCGCACTAGTATAGCAATAAGGAACTTGATGGAAATGTTGACCTTCTGTGTAGAAACTACCTATTTCAGTATGGATTCTGATATATATCGACAAGAGGAGGGTTTACTTATGGGTTTGCCCTTATCTCCAATAATAGCCAATATATACATGGAATACTTTGAGAATTTGGCTTTAGGATCAACACCACTAAAACCAACCCTATGACTGCGATATGTTGATGACACCTTTATACTCTGGCCGCACCAGGAAGATGTCCAAGTGCTGTTAGATTATGTGAACTCAATAAAGCCATCCATACAGTTCACAATGGAAAAGGAAAAAGACAATCAGCTAGCATTCTCGGATGTTTTAATAACATGCGCCAAGTATGGATTCAGGACATCCGTATACCGCAAGCCAACCTTCACTGGACGATACCTTAACTTCAATTCCCACCATCCATACAGTGTAAAGAAAGGGATTGCTCAGTGCCTAAAACATCGTACAAAGAATATAAGTAGCGATTGTGATACCCACCATGAAGAAATGATCAAGCTCAATAACGATCTGTTAAGCAACAACTACCCCAAAAGTATAGTATCCACTCCAATTATGAAGAAGAGAGAAGATGAAACCCATAAACTGACCACAGTCTGTCTACCCTATGTGAAAGGCCTCTCTGGAAAGATACAAAAGATATGTGGCCCATTTGACATCAGGACAGTGTTCAAGAGTAATACAACACTTTGCAAATATCTCCTTCAGGTAAAAACCACCAATAGAAGAGAATATGACCAAAGACTGCGTGTACTCCACCCCATGCAGCTGTGGTAGGTTATACAAAGGTGAAACATGTCGCCCCCTCAAAATAAGGGTAGAGGAACATTGCAAAGCTGTGACACAAGGAGATATTGATAAATCGGGTATAGCTGATCATGTATGGAAAAATGGAGACCACCTTCCCCTGTGGGATGAAGTTAAAATAATAGACAGAGAACACCACTGGAAAATACGAAAACTAAAAGAAGCAGCACATATGCTAGGACACAACAACCTCCTAAGCAGACTGAGTGTAGATGTGAACAGCATATGGGAACCAATGTTAAGGAAGAATAGGAAAATATTAGATTTATAAGCCCTAAAAATTGACTCCATAATTGCCCATGGGCATGTGCCGTAGTAGTTAAGAGCATGGGCTACCAATCCCACGATTCCGTGTTCAGTTCCAGGCAGTGACCTGAATAATAATAATTGCCAGGCAAGGGACCATTGGAAGTTATCCATGGGCCCTGGCCCGAAAGTTCTTCCGAACAGACTTTTTAGTTGATTATCGTCATTGCCTAGAGTTTCCCTGAGAACGTCGTCGCACTTTTCTGCCGCTAACCCTCAATAGAACGCTAAAGTGGAACTACTACCGATCGCATTGCCTGCCTGACTGAGGGTGGTGAGAGTTTGGCAGCATTCGAGGTGCCAAGCACCCTTTCTCGGTCTACGTTTGATCCAGGATTGCAGCTCTGTTAAAGAAACGAGCTGCGGAAAATCGCGTCTGATGAACGGCGACCACACCTGTTCACCGTCCAGGAAATACTTGAGATGTCATAGCCTGAGCGCATGTTTGTGCATCAGCAATCACGTCATGCCAAGGCCTCCGTTCAGCGGCTGTTGACAGCAGATGGAGAGCCTGACCAGTGGTACCTGACCCTTCCACAGAAAATCGAAGAGCAAGCGCTTGGCCAACCAGTGGTCGGGACAAGAAATGAAGGTCAAGCAGTAATAGATGACGGATGCGATGTACGCATTTGCCACTTCCGCTCAACCTTTCAGGGACAGCTTCCTCTCAGCCCATTTCTGGGTGCGATTGGCCACCCTGCTCGTCACTTCTTCCCAGTTTTTCTCCTCCTGGAGGTCTGGACCGAACCAGACCCCAAGTAGTTTAATGAGACCGTCTATCCAACAGCCTATGACGTTGTTGGACGGCATGGACTTGCCCCTCCAGGTGCCCAGTGCAAGCCCACTGACTTTTCCGCGTTAATTTTCGCACCTGTCACTGCTTCATACTTGTTTAGCGTCTCGCCAATCAGGTCGATGTGGCTCAACACCATCACAGTGACGTCGTCGGCATAGGCAGACATGCTCTTTCCACATCCCAGATCACGCGGGACACCCCTCAAAGCCTCCAACTTCTGCAGTAATGGCTCAAGAGTCATAACGTAGAGGAAGGAGGAGAGAGGGCATCCTTGGCGAACCAAACGCAAGATGTTAAACGGCTCGGAAAGGTGACCGTTCACCCGTATGACCGAGCAGATGCCGCTGTATAAAGCAGCTATCCACCCACAGAAGACCAGACTGAAACCTGCTGCCTTGAGAACAGCTGCCAGGTATCGATGGTTGACCCTATCGACTGCTTTAGACTGATCTAAATTGATCAGAGCCCCACCCGCGCCAGCTTCGTTACCCACCCTCTCAATGATGTAGCGCATGAGATGGAGGTTGTCGTGGATAGACCTGTTCAGTACAGCGCATGTCTGCACCTTGCCGATCAGCTTGCCCACGACAAGCGCCAACCTCTTGGCTAGCACCTTGGCCAAAATCTTCAACTCTGCATTGAACAGAGTGATGGGTCTAAAGCTTCCTATCACGTCCCCCTTGTTTGGGTCTTTTCTTAGCAAAGCTACCACTCCTCGACAAACAAAAGCAGGAATTCTCCCGTTTTGTTGCCAGTTGCAGTAGACATTTGCCAAGAGGTCCGCAAACAAGTCTGGCATTGAAGTATAAAGCTCGTAGGGCAGACCATCTAAACCTGGCGATCTTCCTCTTGTGCAGCTTTTCATTGCTTCTTGTACTTCCCAGGTAGATATTGGTCCTTCGCAGCACTCCGCCTCACTGGCCGAGAGTCGCGGCACATTCGGGTTGTCTAGTCAATACCTGTTGGACAGCTGAAAGCGTTTGAGTAGGTTGGCGAGGCTCTTGCACCCCACTCTCCTATCATGCTCCCGCACCCACCCTATCGATACGTTCGTCTAAGACAGTGTTCCAATCCCCAACTAGCACTAAATGCGAGACGTACCCAGGAAAACCTCCAGACGTTTGAAATAATCCGACTGCCCCACTCCTGTTGGAGCGTAGGCAGCCAGCTGTCTGAAGGCACGACCGTTACTATCGTCCACGTCCAGGACCACCAACTTACTGTCTGGATCCAGGAAGACTGCCTTTATTTTCAAATCCAGGCCTTTCCGAAATAGCACCGCAGTACCACCACTGTCTGCTCCCGGCTGACACGGAGATAGAAAAATCTCGTATCCGCCGAAAAGGGCTGTGAGTTCCTGTGGGTTGGAGAGCCCGGTTTCGCTAATGGCTGCTACATCTACACTGTAAGGCCTCAAGTCGTTCAGCAGGTGACTTTGTTTCCAAGGCGACCCGAGGCCTCTCACATTTATATTGCTGATTCTTAGTACGACCATGTTTCAAAAAATGGTATTTAAGGAGAAAAAGCTCTACTTACTGCTGTTGTGTGGTGGGGTGGCTCCCTTTGCTTTTGTGTGGGTATTTCCACCAGATTGCGAAAGAGTTTTTGGGAGAAACTTCTCCCAAGCAACCCAACATCATTTGGAAATTTTGATTTTATTTTTTGATGGTTGTCCTGTGATATTTTTAACGTGAGCAATGTCACTAATTGTTCGTTTTTTGTGTTTATTGCTGTAACGTTGGTGGTGTTTGTAAGTGTTGGTGTTTGTGGTGTTAGGGGTGGAGAAGGTGTTGCTAATTGTTGTGAGGGGATGTTGTTGTTGTTGATGATGTTGGGAAGCTCTCCTTTCTCGCACCTCCCCTGTTTGTCACTTGTTCCTTTGGTTTTGTTCCTTCTCTCTTTTTTTGGTGGCACAGTGTGCCACTCCCCTTTCTCACTCAGTACTCACACTATCCGAGCTGATTTGGTCAGGAAAGGGGATGTCTTTGGGGTCTGTTTCAGTTGGTGATGAAATTTCTGTTGAAATTGTTGTTGTTGTTGTTGGTGGTGGTGGTGGCCTTTTCTTTGGTGTTGGTATGGTGATGGTTGGAGGTGGTGTCGCTTTTCGTGGTGGTGGTGGTGTGGAGGCTTTAGGTTTTTCTTTCTGCTGCACCTCCTGTTGTTGTCGTCGTTGCTGCTGCAATTTTTTCTTTTTCTCTGCCTCCATTCTATGCTTGTAGATAGGACAGTCTACCTTCAAATGTTGGTCACTGCTGCAGAGGTAACACTTTGGCCTTCGTCTCTCTACAGCAATGTGTATTCTTGTGCTGTCCGGCAAATTTATAGAAATTTCTATTTTCTTGTAATTTCTATTGAAAATTTTGTATGTAATTGTTCGTCTGTTTGTTTCTTTTATTAGGGCTTGTGGAGTGTTAAGGAAGACATTGTTTCCGTCTTTCCTTAACAACTCTTTTGCATCCTTTATTTCCTCCATTGTAACTTTGATTTCTTCCGAGCTCTGCAGAAGTGAAACCGTTACAATGGCTTTTGGTGGTGTTGCTGATGTCTTCTTTAGTATGTTTTTCTTTTTCTCTTCCTCCTTCTCCAGTGTAGGAGCAATAGTGGTGGTAAGAGCAGAGAAATGTATATCGGAAAGGCGGTTCAATACATTTGATTCAGTAGCGCTGCACGTGGTGGAATGCTCTTCGAAATTTATTTCTTTGCCTTTTAAGACGTGAGATGGGCATGTTGACGTGCGACTTGTTTTGTCATTTGTCTCCAGAGGGTGTGGTACACAAAGAAGGGAACAGCTCGCTGCTCTCTTCAAAGACATTTTTCAAAAATTAATAAGTATGAAATGAGAAATTTCAAGAATTTAAATGAAAATTTTGCCCCTAAAACGGGGAAAACTTCGCCTAACTGACCATCTCCGCAAGAACCTAGTTGGTTTGGCTACACAAATATACACAAATATTACAAATTTCAACAAATATTCATACAAAATTCAGCAACAACTTACAGAGCTTCAGGAGACACGTCCATCCACTTGAAAGACAATAATAATAATAATAATAATAATAATAATATCGAAAAATACCTTAGGAATGAGAACCCAGGTTCAAAATTTCCCCAAGACACCTGATGAAGGCTGGAGGGTATATCAGCCAAAACATTGTGTTAACAACAAACAAGATGAAGACAAATATCTGTCAATTGTAAATAATGTAAATAATTCCTCATCTCTTAAATATAGAACTGTATTATCTAATTGGTACGGAGCTGACATTAGACTTCAATGGAGACTTATAGAGAAATTCCATCAAAAACTAGCTCGTCTTTCAAACCATCTAACCATCCTGTGTAGATGTAAAGACTCAAAGCTAAAACCACCTCGCTTGTATATAATGACACCAGTGGATTCATATATAGCTAGGAAAGGGCAGGACATGCCCTCATCCGTGAGAGGATCCATTACAACCATTGGAGAAAAACATCAGCTAAATAACAAAATCAAAGGAAAATAACCAGAGATGAACAAGATCTGGAAAAGTCATACATGAAAGAATTTGAAATGGTGAATACATGCTAGATTAAGAAGTTTATGAAATTCAAAGGTGAGAGACTGAAATCCGTCACCCACCTGTGAAAGAAGTAATTAATGTAAGTAGCTGACACCTGGAAAGCTTTGAAGAAGCAGTACTAAACAAAGGTCTCAACTTTGCGACAACCACCAAGCGCATTCCATATTTGGACATAATAGCCCCTATTGAGGAGATAGCCGTAAAGATACCAAAAGCTCAAGGAAATGAACTAAGGTGGAAGGTGAGACAGGTACTAGAAAAAGCAAAACTTCATCAAGTGTCTTGAGGAAATTTCAAACTTGGGGTCTCGTTCCTAAGGTATTTTCAGCAGGCATATGGCATAGTGGTTAAGATCGCTGGTTACTAACCCCAAGATTCCGAGTTTAATTCCAGGCAGTGACCTGAATAATAATGATATCATCGAAAGATACCTTAGGAATGAGAACCCAGGTTGGAAATTTCCCCAAGACACCTGATGAAGGCTGGAGGGTATATGAGCCGAAACGTTGTGTTAACAACAAACAAGATGAGGACAAATATCTGTCAAAATGTAAATAATGTACTAGGGATCTTGATTTTCTCTGAAGTATTGACCTTTTTTTTTAATTTTTACCTTATTTCAGCTGAATATCTTTGATTTAAGGTGATGTATCTAGTCTAGAAAGCAAAGCTGAGATAACTATAGAGCAAAGTTGAAACGTATAAATTTTATATTTGACATTGAAGAACACGACTGCTATTTGGTGAAGTGTTCAAATTGTTGCACTTTTGTTTTTCTCGAATTTATCATCCAGTTCGTCTAATAACCTCGATTGTACTGTCAAGACATTTAACTGCTTCTGTGATGGTTTGGTTACAGATATACTTGTGATTTGTCTGGACAGATATTTCTATTATCTTTATATTTGTGTACATGTGCATTTATACTCTTGATTGTGCAACTGACACCACTTTTGTGTCACCCGTTATTTGTATTTCCTTACTTTGCTTTTATGTTTAGAAATTCATACGTTGTTTTTGATAGAAATTCATACGTTGTTTTTGATGTTATTGCAGGGAAACTGAACCCAAAGTGTCAAATAATTCAAAACCAGAATTATCTGTGTGTCTTAAACTTCCATCATCTCCAGTCAAAGAAGAAACAAAACAAAATTTACTTGTTAATGAATTAGAAATGAATGAATGTCAAAACGTTATTACAAATGACTTGGTAAAGGACCAGATAGAAACAAAAAATATTGAAAAATCTGAAATTTGTGTTGATAATGAAAACAAAGTGGATGAACAGATTTCATTAGTAGATTCAGAGCATTGTGTGATAACACCAAAAGTGTTGGCTAGTGGTGCAGAATTAGCTGATGTTACGTCAGACAAAATAGATGGTGTGAATTTAAATACTTTTGCAAAGAAACCGTGTAAAGTTTGGGATGAAACAGACGAAGATAGAAATTCCACTATGACAAATGAACAGGATGTACCAGTTGCTGATATCTCATCAGAAATGACTACTGCGGTCGATGAAGATGTGTGTAAAGCAGATCGGTCAAAAGCATATGTTGTTCCTGCAATTGCTGAACACGATTATGTTGCTGCTGGGCCACAAGGAGTTTCACCATCATTGAACTTAAAATTAGATGAAGATACCAGTCATAGTGTTGATGACTCAGATGATTCAGACCGTACTGAATCATGTGACGAGGATAATCCACCTGTGGAGATATTTATTGATCACAATTACTGCTTACCTCATGCAATTGGAAGTATTCACGATGAAAGTAAATCATTGGAAACGGGCAACTCAGCTTTATCTGAGACAGCTTTTAAAGACTATAAATTAACGGATGAGTCTGCATCAGAAGTACAGATGCGACCATCATGGGCAGTTGGTGACCATTTTGCTGCTGCATCAGCAGTTGGCGTCACCATGCCAAAAAGTCAGATGGCAATAGATGATGATAGATTAAAACCCAAAAAGAAAAAGAAACGCACCAAGGATTCAATGTTGAGTGATATCACAAATAAATCGGTAAACGAAAGAGAAGGTGATATTATGGACACAGTAATTAAACCAAAAGTTCAATTCCAGCCTCGGACCTATCAGGAAGAAAAACAAATCTTCTTTGACATATATAATAAAGGAATTGACTTAGAAGACATAATCTTTCTCCAGCGAACATACGATACTTTATTGCAGTCGGAAGATCCGATGTATGATTGGTTGAATGATATATTTTGGGTGGATCACACACACACAGACATCCCTGACCCACCACCACCAAAAAAGAAACGGAAAACAGATGAACAGATAAGACCGGTGCATAAGTCTGGTAAGCAACAAAGTATTTTCTAGTTATTAATAGCAAATTGAACAATTTATGATTGTGGGAAAGAATTGTTAATGCCTTGATTTTCCTCATTACAGCCTTTTCTTAATGACGATAATAATTGCTTCACTGTTGTAGTGCTATAGTTTTGTTGTTTTGTTGGGAAAGTATTAGATGTCTGCTCCTAAATTAGGTGACCTGTTGTACCTAATGATAAAGCAGCTATTGCTAAAATTAGGAGATTAATGTCTGTAAATTTCTTCATATAAATCTAGCATATATTCTTTTATTCTTTACTTCAGTCAATGGATTGTAGCCATGTTGGGGTACCATCTTGAAGCATTTAGTCAATGAAATTGACCCCTGTATTTATTCTAAGTTTAGTAATTGTTCTATCAGTTTTTCTTAGATATTTCGTCATGTTATGGACAATTAAACCAGCACCAATAACCTAGTAATGAGATGCAAAGATGCAAGCACAAGCATGCTCGCACGCACGCACACGCACACACACACACACACACACACACACACACACACACATGAAGTGCTATTACAAGAAGCTATTAAATGTGATGAATGCATAGGAGAAGTGTCTTCCCAATGTGAACCCAACAGAAGGAAAAAGACATTTTAGTTGATGGTAGTACGATAAGGCAGTTAAAGATATGAAGGCAAGAAAGTCCCAGGACCATCAGAAATTACTGTAAGATGCTTAAAATGTTTGGTGTTGGAGGATACAGCCTAGTTACCTGCTTAGTCAGGTTGCACATGAAGTTGTTATACCCTATGAATGGTGTAGCAGCATTATTGTAAACTACTACAAGAGTAAAGGGGATGCCTTAAAGAGAATTACAAAGGTATTAAATTGCTAACGAGTTATGAAAGTTACATTAAATTAATTAGGAAGGAGATTAACCTTGATGAGATTCAGTTTGGTTTTATGTCAAGAAGTGCTACTATTTGATGTTGTCTTTCTTGTAAGGGCAACTGCAGAAGCACTTGGTTAAAAGTCACTGTCTTTGACAGGAAGATTTGCACTGTGGTTACTGTAGTAATTAGAAGAGACAAATGGTTTGTGAGAGTCATACAAACCATACAGGCCATGTACAGAGGTGCTGTCAGTGAGGTTGAGGGTTAATAAGTACAGTTAGAAATTTAACAGAAAGGTAGGCATTCACCAGGACCAGTTCTGAGCCACCCCTCCTGCCCATCATAGTCCTTCAGACTATAACAGGAATTCAAGACCAGTTAACTGTGAAAACTGCTATATGCTGATGATCATGTTCTTCTAATTGAAGCAGTTGTAGAATTAGAAATGGAATCTCAAGTGTGGAAGCAAATCCTGGAATCAAAGAGCCTTAAAGTTTATTAAAAAAGACCAAAGTTACAGCATGCAGGAAAATGATCCTGCTCATTATATGGAAAAGATGTGGATAGAAATTCCGTATAATATACCCAATGCAAAATATGGACACACAACAAGTGCAGTGTTATCACCGACAGGTTAACAGAGAAAGTAGACTGGCAGATACTGAGGAACAATAGACATGAAGAACACAAGAAATAGACTTTCTCTAATGGTCAGGAGGATTTCTGAAAGTAGTAGATAGTTTCTGTTACCTAGGTAACCTAATTAGCAGTGGAGGAAGATGTTCTCAAAATATAATTGCTAGAATAAGGACTGGCTGGAGAAAATTTAGAGAACTGTGACCTCCGTTGATATAACAAAAGATTTCTCTCTCTCAAAAGTGAAAGGCAGATTGTATGATGTTTGTGTACAAACAGCTATGAGACATGAACCCTGAATGTAGAAGACATGAGAAGACTAGAATCATTTCCAGTATGCTCTGTTGAATGTGTACAGTAAGAATACTTGAACAACAAGGTACAAATGATATGTTCTGTAGCTGTTTTGTTACTGGGTGTTATCAATGATAGACAACATCAGTGGTTAGCACAAGGAAGAATAATGTCATAGCAAGATCATTCACCAGTATTACATATCTCATAGTGAAATAGTTGGGCACATCCAGAAAGAATTAAATTTTTATTCTCTTTATTTGTTTTTAAATAAATAATTTTTAATTGTGTCAAGTTCTTATATATTGCATAGTGTTCATAAGGAACTTGTCACTTGATTTATTGTCCCACTTGAATTACTTAAATACCTTTTACCCAACTCTAGTTATTTTGTATGATTATAGTGAAACCTGTTTAACAATTCTTTAACTCTCTCTATATCACACTCTAACCTTTCATCCTCTGACACAAGTTCCACTCCTCCAATGCCCCCTTCCCCTCTCATAATTCCTTGTCTTGTGAGTTACTTGGTTAGCCTGTCAGTGCCGGTGGCACGTAAAAAGCATCCAGTCCACACTGTAATGTGGTTGGCATCTGGAAGAGCATCCAGCTGTAAAAACCATGCCAAAACGATCTCACCTGTGCTGGTGCCATATAAAAAGCACTGAGTCCACTCTGCGGAGTGGTTGGCATTAAAAAGGGCATACAGCCTTAAAATCCCTGCCAAAACAGACACAGTAGCCTGAAGTAGTTTTCTACCTGACCAGCTCCTGTCAACTGACCTAACCATGCCAGCATGGAAGGTGGACTTTAAATGATGATGATGAATGTAAAGACAAGTGAAATGCTGCTGCTAAGTACTTTGCCATGCATGCTAACAGTTCTACCAGTTTGCTACCTTCCATGCTTCTTATGTCATCAGAACAAATATTGCATTCACTGATAATAATAGTGTGTGAACATTAGCATTTGAATATCAGAGTATATATTGTTTGCAATGCTGTCTTTCAAAAAATCATTTGTAATTATTATGGTGAACATTGACATGTAAACAGTCCCTTCTTGCAAATCTATTTAGCACATGGTATATACTATTTAACTGGTTCTGTTTAGATCTGAACCAGTTGAATAGTATATACCATGTGCTAAATAGATTCACAAGAAGGGACTGTTTACATGTCAAAGCTCACCATAATAATTAGATTAATTAGATTTATTATAATAATTCTGTTTAGATCGGTGAAGACGCATTGCTTACTGGTTAGGACCATTTGGCTCATGATCGTAAGGTCGTGAGTTCAATTTCCAGTGAGGTGTTGTGTCCTTAAGCAAGACACTTTATTCCACGTTGCTCCAGTCTACTCAGCTGGCAAAAATGAGTAGTGCCTGTATTTCAAAAGGGCCGGCCTTGTCACATTCTGTGTCATATTGAAGTTTCCAGTGAACTACGTTAAGGGTACTCGTGTATGTGGAGTGCTCGGCCACTTGAACGTTAATTTCACAAGCAAGCTTTTCCATTGATTGGATCAACTGGAATCTTCATCATTTTAACTGACGGAGTGCCAGTTGCCAGAGTTTAGATCTGCTAAAATCTTTTTTGTGTTTTGTTTTTCTCCCAGTGGAAGAGCAATGTCAGTACCCATGACCTTTGTGGTATGATGGATCATCATTTAACATCCATTGTCCATGCTGGCATGGGTTGGATGGTTTGACCAGAGTTGGCAAGCTGGGCAACTGCACCAGACTCTAGTCTGATATGACATGGTTTCTACAGCTGGATGCCCTTCCTTATGCCAACCACTTTACAGAGTGTACTGGGCGCTTTTTATGTGGCACTGCATGGGTGCTTTTATGCAGCATCACATGGGTGCTTTTATGTGGCACAACACAGGCACTTTTACATAAAATATTGGAAGGGAGGAATTCCAGAAAGTTGCAGTTTTGAGGGCAAATAATTGAGTATTGTGTTTAGAATGGGGTTTTAGAGTTATGATGGGTGGAGAAGTGGTTGTGTTGGTTGAGTGCGAGATATGGATGATGAGTCAAAGAAAAATTATGTTTCTGTGGTTAAGTAGTTTTAGTCTGGTTTTGGAACACACACTCCAGTCATTAACACGGCACAAGTATTGAACTAACTGGCCATTCATCATCATTATCATCATTTAACGTCCGCCTTCCATGCTAGCATGGGTTGGACGATTTGACTGAGGACTGGTGAAACCAGATGGCTGCACCAGGCTCCAATCTGATTTGGCAGAGTTTCTACAGCTGGATGCCCTTCCTAACGCCGTCATGCAAAGTTTTGAAAAAATTAGCATTAAAATATTGTGTTAGCATTTATTGTTGTTGTTGTTGCTGCTGTTTAGCCCAGGTCAGCTCTTGACCAAGCAGACTATAATCAGATTTTTTTATGACCATCTTTGCCTGTTATTTTTTTTTTAAGGCATTGTGTATATAGGACCGCATTATTAAATATGTTCATTTTAAAGAAAAGGTATAATTTGAATGGGACTTGATTCTTATTTTTACCTTATCAAACGACCATATAGAAACCTTCCATGAATCGGACCATTTTTCCACTTTACAAAGCAATTTTTATTCAGTCTACTCTTAATTTGCCATAATCTATGATTCATGACTATGAATTTCTCCAGAAATGATTTGGTTTTGATAACCTGAAGTAATTTCAAAATTGAATTATATAGTTTTACATGTTGCTTTTTACTTTTTCTATTTTTGAAATCAGCTTTGATACTAATTTATTTCAGTAGCAAACAACAAATGTGTGTTACATAGGTTCAAGTTAACCCATTTGTTACCATATTTCTGTTGAGATGCTCTGTGTTTCTTTCAATCAATTTTAAATATAACAAAGAATTTAGTAAAATAACTTGGTTATCATTCAGCTAGTGTTAGGAACATAAATTGTGAATAAGATTTGGTGGGAAATTTTAATTCCAAACTTACGAAAACAAGACATTTGTACTTCAGAGCGAGAGGCAGTTTCAGCCAGGTTGGAAACGAAAGGGTTAATCTAAAATCTGTCATTACCTGACACATTGGCAACAACTCACATCTTCAAAACAAAAAGTCATTTTTTACCTTTTGTAGTACAGAACATAAAAAAATGTTTAAATATATTTATTTCTTTATTGCCCACAGGGGGCTAAACATAGAGGGGACAAACAAGGATAAAGGGATTAAGTCAATTACATCTACCCCAGTGTGTAACCGGCACTTATTTAATCGACCCCAAAAGGATGAAAGGCAAAGTCAACCTCGGCAGCATTTGAACTCAGAATGTAATGGTAGACGAAATACCGCTAAGCATTTCACCCGGCATGCTAACGATTGTGTCAGCTTGCCGCCCTTAAATATGCTTAAATATATTGATGATGCAATTAGTGTTAGTCCCTGATCGTTTCTGCTGAAGAGTCTGATCCATGAAATTAATGAACGTTTGTTGCTTTGATTATCTTGCTTTGTGGATATGTTGTCTTAAAACATGGATTCTCTTACTTTGGAAGAGAGAAAGAAATTTTATGAAAATTTGTGTACTATAGTAATTCAAATTGAAATGCTATATTTTCTGTAGTTTAGAAATAAATGTAAAGTATATATATATATCATCATCATCATCATCATCATCATCATTTAATATCCATTTCCATGCTGGTATGGGTTGGACGGTTTGACAGGGAACTGGTGACCCAGATGGCTGCATTGATTTCCATTGTCATCTTTAGCATGGTTTCTATGTTTGGATACCCTTTCAAACACAAACCCCTTTACAGTGTGTACTGGATGCCTTTCTCTTTGTTTTTGTGCCTCTGGCACTTGCGAGGATGCCATGTGACTTACAAGATAAAAAAAAGGCAGAGAAGAAAGAAAAGAAGAAAAAAGAACCCTTACTACTAAGAGGAAGTGTGGGTGGGGAAGGTGGAGATGAGTGGCCAGGTGTTGAGTATAGAGGGACAAGCACAAGTGTTTTGCTGTACAGGTGGTACTTGTGAGTGAAGGAGATGAATGGAAGGTAGTGAGGGGGGGGGGGGCTAGAGCAACCTCTCAAGGAAGAAAGAAAAAGAAGGTATCAGATAGGACAAGGCTGATGAATCATGGAAGAGGATGAGAGAGAGGGAATGCATCCATAAGAATGTGGGGAGGGAATAAACAAGTGGAGTTAGGGGTTAGTGTAGTGAGTGAAGAACAAGAGTGGGGGTGGCAGATGATGAGGAATGAGGATGGAGTGTAATATGTACTGATTCTGCTCTCATGTAACTAGTACCATAGATAGTGGAGGGTGGATGAAAATGGGGTGGGACATACATACAAGGAAAAAAAATCATCTTTGCTGTAATGGATGGGTTTCTTGTACACAGCAAAGCACCAACCATCTCTCATTTCCTCTGTAAGACTCAGCTTCTTGAGATAAACCTTCCTGGTCTCCTTCTTCCCCTAATTCCGTCCACATTAAATAATTGACACTTTATGGAACTGTCCTCATCCATATGCATCACATTACCAAACTGTCAACATCTTCTCTCTTGCATACAACATCTGATACCTCTTATGCATAACTCTTCTCTCAACACATTTGCACTTCGTTGTACATGTACACTAATATTGCACATTCAGTAGAGCATACAAGCTATATTCCACACTAGTCTTTGCATGTCCTCTGCATTCAGGGCCCATGTCTCATTACTGTGGAGCATTGCTGTACATACACAAGCATCATACAATCAGCCTTTCACTCAGAGAGAGAGAGATTTTGTTGCCAATAGAAGTAAAAGTTCTCTGAGCTTTACCTATCCTGTTATTATTTTCTGAACTTCCTCCTCCACTACTAATTAGGTAACCTAGGTAAGAGAAGCTATTTCCTGTGTGACCTTGGACTTTATGGATCCTGTGCCATCTTCCACATACAAAAATTACTCTCTCTGTTGACAAGCCTGTAATTCCACTGCACCTCTTTTGTGTCCATAGCTTGCACTTGATACACCAAATGGAATTCCTATTTAAACCTTTGAGAAGGGCCATTTATGTAAAGTGGCTAGGGTCCTGTCTGTTTTCTTGCTTACTAAAACCTTGGTCTTTGCTAAGTTAAATTTAATACCCTTTGATTCTAGGTTTTACTTCCACATGTGGAATTTCTTTTCTAATTTTATTAGATTCCACTATAAGCACAAGGTCATTACGATAGTTTCCAGGGACAGCTGGTCTTAAGTTCCTGTTATGGCCTGGAAAACAATGATGAATAGGAGGGGACTGAGAGCTGAGCCCTGAGCCCTGGTGCACACCTACCTGCACACTAAATCCATCACTGTACTCATGGCTAACACTCACCTTATTGAGAGCACTCCTGTATATAGTTTGTATGGCGTTCATAAGTCATTCATCTACCCCTGGCTTCCTCAGAGACCACC
Source organism: Octopus bimaculoides (assembly GCF_046866305.1). NCBI lineage: Eukaryota > Metazoa > Mollusca > Cephalopoda > Octopoda > Octopodidae > Octopus > Octopus bimaculoides. Next base: position 4,261,862 of record NC_142944.1, read on the forward strand.
ATATCACTGAGTGAGGGGTTCTGTTGAAAGCCTTTTTCTAAGTCCACAAATGCCAAATAGAATGGTTTACTTTTAGCTAAATACTTCTGCATTTATCTAAGAAGATAGCATCAGTTGTACTTCTACCTGACACACAACCAAACTGCATCTCATCTACTCTAACTCTTTTCCTAATTAATTGAACTTATAACACCCTCTGTAACTTTCATGACCTGGTCCAGCGATTTGATACCTCTGTAATTACTTGTGTTATCTCTCACCCTCAGAAGGTTATCCTGAAAGAAATTCCATTCCTCCTGTATATTTTACATCTCTATCTATCTCTTCTTCTCCTCAGATGTTTCACTTGGAACATCTCTAAACCGCTGCCCATTTGAAGGATCCTTGACCTTCCATAACCTCCTTTTCCATATCGGTTTGTGTCTCTGGGTCCTTCTAACCCTAAGTCTGAAGTTGATAAACCACTAACCTATGTTGAATTGTACTTTCTTCACCTGGGAAAGACTTTGCATTCACAAGTATCTGCCTGTCCTTGTTTCTTTTGAGAATGTAGTCAACCTGGCTAGAATGCCTACCAAATTGAAAAGTAGTCAAATAACTGGCAGGTTTCCTGAAGCTGGTATTGCAAACCAGTAAGCTATTTGCATCTCAAAACTCCAACAATCTTGTTCCTGCCTCATTTCTAGAACCAAAGCCATAACCTCCATGCATACCACGAGATCCATTGAAGTACTGATCAATGTGACTGTTGAAGTCACCAGCCATGATAATGTCATTGTCTTTCATTGTTGAAATAGCTGTAAAAGGGACTTATAGAAACAGTCCTTCTGTTCATCTGCTAGACTGGCATATAGAGCAAATGCAGAGATATATGTCACTGTTATATTACACAAGACTATTCTTAGCTTAATAATTCTATCACATACTCTGACTAACTCAACCATCTTATCCACCTACTTCAGTGTATCTGCAGTACCTACCCCATCACTACTGCTCACCTAGTGGAATTTGTATCTCTGCTCCTTGCCAACAAGCAGTCTAGCTGAAGCCCTGCTCCATTGTATCTCTTGCACACAGCACACAATGACACAGTCAAGCATTTCAGCAATATCATCAGACCTACCTTTCATTGTGCCAACATTGATTGTGGCTGCTCTAAGTTTGTGGACCTGGAAGGCATGAGAGGGTAGTTGAGGGACTGTTTTCAGTATCTAGAAGAAAGACTTTTGCAGGTTCTTGCCTTGTGGCAGCAGGTCTTTGCACATATTATTGCAAATGTGATTGGTTGTAGCATGAATTACAATTTCTTTCATTCCCTCAAAGCCTTTGTGGGTAAGCATCTGCTAGTAGAGGGGGTGAGAAGATACGGTTGAAGAGGGGAAGCAAAATTCTTTTCAGCCAACAGGCAGCCTCTTGTAGTGGTGAGGGTGCAGGGCATACCTTGGCAATACACACACACACACACACACACACACACACACACACACTTGAGTATATATAAATACATACATATAGACTTACAGGACACTTATATACAAATATATACCCATATACACCCATGCAAAAACAGATACATCCATGCATATTGTCGTCTGCAAGTATCTCTCTCTCTTTCTCTCTCTCTCTTTCTCACTCTCTCTCTTTCTCTCTCTCTCTCCCTCCCTCCCTCCCTCCCTCCCTCCCTCCCTCCCTCCCTCTCTCTTTCTCTCTCTCTCTCTTTCTCTCTCTCTCTCTCTCTTTCTCTCTCTCTCTCTCTCTTTCTCTCTCTCTCTCTCTCTTTCTCTCTTTCTCTCTCTCTCTCTCTCTCTCTCTCTCTCTATATATATATATATATATATATATGTATATATATATATATATACTTGTAATTTTTCCTGTTGACATGCTCTCTTACACTCTTGATTGATAGTTTTTTTTAAAAAATGCTTTTTTTTTTTTTTAAGAGAAAATCATGAAAAGAGACATTTGATACCTCTATCAAAATATTAAGAAATAATTTGTTACGTAGAAGAAAATTAAAGGCGAAAAAATTCTTGTTCCTTATTTTTAGCTCTGTCAGTGATTAGACTGTGATCATGCTGAGGCACTGCCTTGAATGGTCAAATTGAACAAATCATTCCCCTCCACCCTGGTGCTTATTTTTTAAATCCTGGTACTTGTTTTATCAGTCACTTTTTACCACATCAAGTTACAGGGATGTAAACAAACCAACACTGGTTGTCAAGCATTGGTGGGTGATAAGCACACACACACATCACATCACCACCATCACTACCGTCTTCATCCTCATCATCATTTACCATCTGTTTTTCCATGCTGGCATGGGTTGGACAGTTTGACAGAAGCTGGTAAGGCTGGACAACTGTACCAGACTCCAATATCTGTTTTGGCATGGTTTTTATGCTTTGGATTTGCTTCTTAATGGCAATCACTTTACAGAGTGTACTGGATGTCCTTCATGTGGTGCCAGCATGAGAGCTTTTCATGTGGCACCAGCAAGGGAGATGATATACAACAGGTTTCTTTCAGTTTCTGTTTACCAAATCCTTTCACAAGGCTTTGTTTGACCCAAGGTTGTAGCAGAAGACGCTTGTTCAATTTACCATGCAGTAAGACTGAATCCAGAACCACGTGGTTGGAAAATCGACTTCTTGCCACTTATATTGAAAGAAGTTAAAATGTTTTTTCTATATATGGTGATAATTTCAATATTTTTAACATGTCTTTTTGTAATTACATTCCATATTATTCAAAATTGGGTTTACATGTAATTCTGTTTATAAACAAAACATTTATAATTAATGCTATTTTCTTATTTAGGATCAGCTCGAACAGAAGGCTTTTACAAGATCAGTAACAGAGAAAAGGCTGGATACCTTTGTCATGCAAACAATATGACGAAAACAGCTGAGCCTGGACAACAAAATGTATGTTCAGTTCTATATTTAAGAGATGAGGAATTATGTACATTATTTACATTTGACGGATATTTGTCCTCATCTTGTTTGTTAACACAATCTTTCGGCTGATATACCCTCCAGCCTTCATCAGGTGTCTTGGGGAAATTTCGAACCTGGGTTCTCATTCCTAAGGTATTTTTCGATGCTATTATTATTATTATTATTATTTTTATTATAATATTGAAAAATACCTTAGGAATGAGAACCCAGGTTCGAAATTTCCCCCAAGACACCTGAAGAAGGCTGGAAGGTGTATCAGCCATAATGTTGTGTTAACAACAAACAAGATGAGGACAAATATCCATCAATTGTAAATAATGTAAAATGTATGTTTTTTTGATTTTGAAATTTATTTTCTCATTTTCCTGTAGCTATTTTTTATTAACCCTCAGGAGATGACAGGGCCTTATACGTTGAATATACATAATATAAACCAGGGAAAGGACTGTCTGTCAATGAAGGGATGGTACATTACAATATCCCACATGCATTCACACACATTCATAAAACTCTATTGCCATGTTTTATCACCTTTTCATATTTCTTTTAGGAAAAGAAGTTGTCAATGACCTCAAGAGAAGCCAGGCACAATATCAGACGTTTCCAAACGAACTTTGGTGATTTAGAGTTGGGTGAACTATTTAAATTTAATCAATTGAAGGTAAGTTTTTCAAAAACAATTAAAAAAGAAAAAAAAATTTTGGTTTTTGGAGACATTATTTCTCTGTGGTCATATGAAAACCGCATAGACAGCCAACTGGACATGTCCTATATTGCAAACAGCCAACTGGACATGTCCTATTTTGCAAACAGCCAACCAACCAACTGTTGTATGTAAAGTATTCATTATGGCCCAAGACAAAATTATTACATTTACATTGCAGCATCTAATTTCCAGAACATCGCATTTAAAACAATGTAATGAATTATCTAGTTTTCTTGGCTGACTGCAAACTGTTACTAAATATTTAAAATAATTCCTGGATGGCCAATGGTAATTCAGTCAAGGAACCTTCCTCATGATTTCTGCTGTCACCTTTTACTGTCATTTTATTTATTTATTTATTTATTTATTATTTCTAAAATATATATGGATGGACCTTCTTTGTTTCCCATATCATAAGGCATTTTGAATGACATGATGAATGTGTTGATTTTTTATCACTGATATGGAAGACTCTACTATCACAACCCTTCCAGGAATAGTGGATAGAGAAGGTGGATGGATGCACATATTTCTATATTTCTTTTAATCTCTTATTCAGGAGCGAAGGACATGAAGAAGATATCTTAATCCTGAAAGCCTGTCTGATTGCTTGCAATAGAGTGTTGTCTATTGACTTTCTCTAGAGGATCTTAGTCAGTTTAGAACAACCTCTTTTAACTTGCTCATTTATCCAGCTTTCAAAATATGAACCACAAGTCATTCAGGATAGATACACTAGCAATAAATGATTGTGCAATAACGAAAAGTCAGGCACTCTATGTAGCTGTAGAGACTACAAGCCTTGGTCAATGCTGACCCTGTGGGCCTATATGGTTATCCAAGGGGTCGATAAATACTTGAAATATTATATGATTCAATATAGAAAGGTCCCTCTGAAAAGCAGTAAGTGAATTCAAAATGTCTGAGAGTAGATATCATGTTCTTGGCATATCTGCAACCCCAGTTAGCTGTAAAAATGCAATTCCAACTGGCTGATTATTAATACAATTGAGGACACACTTTTCATGAGTTTATAAAAAAGTTAATGATAATTTATTGCCCATTTACAGTGGGGGGTTTCAGTTGTTTGACAATTTTGAGTTTACTCTTAGTTTTAATTTTAAAATTTAACATCCATAATGGCTACCCCTAATAGTAAGAAGTGCTAAAAGTTTGTACAAGAATATTTAAAGTTCACTTTTATACCATCATTTGCTAGTAAAACAATGCCTATATGTGTCTATTATGGGGCTTTCAGTAAAGATGCCATAAAATCTTCAAAGATGAAAGATCAACTTAGAAGGCTTCACTTGGATCTTTTCTACTTGGCTGCACTTTTTGAAATTTTAGATTATGTGAAAATTTTCAAATTTGGTGTACTGATGTATTTTCCATGCTGAATTTCAGGGGATAATTTACTGGTCCCAGAAAAAAAAAAAATGACAGTTGTTTAAAATTTGATTATTTTTACCCAGTCATTGTGATGATAGCATGTTTTAAGTGTCTAATAAGCAAAAAAAATGACCAAAAAACAAGTAAACACCACCTAATTTGTAGTTTCAAGCATTTAATATGTATTTAATGTGAAAAGAAAGAGTAAACAACACTTTTTGTAGTTTTAAGAGCAGAAAAAACAAACTGTAAACAAATAAATATTTTGTAAACACGTGTTTTATACAGGAGAGTGCCAACATTCAGCTTGTTACTATGGAAAAAGGCAGCTATATATAATTGCCTTTACATATTTATCACTTAGAAAATATTTTTCATTTTTAACCTCGTATATAGTACGCACTAGAAATCTTGACCCTTAAATTTGGGGGGAAAAAGTGCAGATTATATCTGTAGCTTTCAATCGGCTAAAATTACTCAAAATTTACAAACTTCAAAAGCGATTAACTTTTTATTTATCAATTTATGGTGATAATGAATTTTATGTCAATAATTAGCATACAAAAGTACATCAGTACACTAAATTTGAAATCAGTTGGAACAAACATTGAAAAAAACTGAAAAGTGGCAGCCAAACAGAAAAGATCTGTTCACTCTGATAAAAAAAAGAAACAAAATCCTTAATCTTTTGTGGTTACTAAAAGAAAAGATTATAAAACAGCCAAATTTAACAACATTTTTTTAAAACTCTCATGATTAATAATTATGAAGTGGGGATGAAGATATACCATCTCTCTTCATGTGGTAAATAAACAAAAATCACAGACATTCTTATTATATCAGCTGATGTAAAGATGTAAATGTAACTTATGAAGAAAGACTCTCAGTCTATTTTAAAATGCATGCCCTGCAAATTATTCTATCCAATTTACTGAATCAGTATTTGGTAATTCAAAAATTCTTGTGGCCTATGTGAAGTAAAATAGTCAGATTTTAAAGTGCATTGTTGCTGAATTTTTGTTTGCTAATTATCTTCAAGCCAGTGCAAAAGGGAATATAATTTTGTAATACTTAGAAGATAATTTTAAAAAAAAAAGTTAACAGCTTTCTTGAGAATATTAGTGCAGTTGTTAGAATTTATAATTTAGTTTTAGAAATTTGCATGATGGGGATTGATAATTTATCAATGATTCCCTGAAGAGGTCAATAATAATGAACTTTGCTCACCCTTGGTCTAATGGAATTCCCGATATTGGATCAACAAGAGCCTTATTCATACAATACTAAACACAAACCTACCACTTCTCTATATCATCAAAATTTCTTGCTGCTGTTCACAAAATATAATAGTTTTCAAGTCTAAATTAAATATTTAAAAAAATTGTATGTTAACTGAATAGGTTTTATATATATATATATATATATATATATATATATAAGTTTGAAAAGAACAATCCAAACATTTTGGGGGATCCAAAAAGAGAGAAAAGGTGATTTCTAATAAGGATTCGTCATATTCATGAAATCTGCCAAAGCAGGTAATAAGAACATGAAAATAATATATATGTGAGTGTGTGTGTACAACAATAAGAAAATGGAGGGGATCATGAGGTGGTATTCATCAACTTTTAGACAATACCAGTAATTATTAAAATATATAACGTAGAACATAGAAAGTAGGATAGTATCTTACAGCTGTTTCAGCCAAGAAGTCATAGTATCCCACTTTATTTCCATCTCTTCAGTGCACTGAAGTATTTGGTAGATAAAATTAAGGTACTTGGGTGTGCCTCTGGGCTTTGTCATATACACTAGCTTATGTATATATATATAAAAAAAAAAATGTGATTATGTCCAAAGGGTAGTACTAGACAATGCTATTACTTTATATACTTGTGGGATGTAATTTAATGTAAATTATAAGCTAGTCAATGTTTATTTGTTAAAGGTACCAGCGAAAAGCATACCTACCTAAACCTACATATATGTGTGTGCATACATAAATATACATATATACACAAGTGCATGCACATAGATACACATATACACACATACCCACATATATTAATACAAAAGTAGCAGCAATCATACATACATACATACATATAATTATAGCTAACTTAATATATACCCTCTTTTATATATACCTGCATAATTATCATCACATAATACAATATAACATCAATAATAACTCAAATAATAATAATAATAATTATTATTATTATTATGTCAGTTGGGGTATTTTAATACTAGGTTCTAGTGGTATTTGGAAAAGGTATGCACAATTTTATGAAGACAGGAAACGTTGCATTCCTTAAAGCTGTCATAAGCAGAATTTTAGCTCCAGTTATAAACAAAATTTCTAACATACATTTTCTATTTTTAGTATTATACGCTGGTGCTGTTGTTAATATTTTCCAATTTAAATTATAGTTAATTCTCCTATCCTTAAGTTCCCATATATAGTTACTTAACCCTGTAGAATTCCTCCTATTTCTGTTTCTAAATGTATAGTTATGGTAATTAAGCCTCTGTTTTATATTGTTTTTTGTCGTACCCACATATACTTTGTTGTCATATTGTGTACTTACTATATATTGATATACTAACTTCTTTCTAATGCAGTTATTATTAATACACAATTATTACTTATTCTACAATCACATGCTCTGTGTGGCTGTGTAGAGTTTATGTTATTGGGGTTGACAGGTATTATATTATTAGTTCTGTGGCTATTGTTGATCCCAATAATGTTATTGCTTATACTATTGTGATCATTAATGTTATTATTATTATTATTACTATTATTATTGGTTATGGTAATTTTATTGTTACTCTTATTATTTACACTTCTATTGTTGCTGTTATTAATGTTATTATTATTGTTATTATTATCACCAACCATGCCATTTCTATTATTATTATTATTATTATTATTATTATTATTATTATTATTATTATTATTATTATTATAATAAAAATCATAATAATAGTAATCATAATAGAAATGGCATGGTTGGTGATAATAACAACAATAATAATAACAATAAAAATAATAATATTAATAACAGCAAAAATGGAAGTGTATTAGAATAAAATTTCCATAACCAATAATAATAATAATAGTAATAATACTAACATTAATGATCACAATAGTATAAGCAATAATAACATTATTGGGATCAACAATAGCCACAGAATTAATAATATATAATACCTGTCAACCCCAATAACATAAACCCTATACAGCCACACAAAACATGTGATTGTAGTATAAGTAATAATTGTGTATTTAATAATAATTGCAGGTAGTAGTAGGAGGTAGTATATCAATGTATAGCAAGTACACAATATGACAACAAGGTATATGTGGGTGTGACAAAAACAATATGAAACAGAGGCTTAATAAAGTATACTGGATAGATATTATCCCTTAGTTGGCTGGATTAACAACCTTTAACTTTCTTGGAATATACATATATGTATATATATATATATATATATATATATATTAGAGTTGAAGTTAGTGTATTGTACTAAAATTTTTATAACCTGTACATTGACAAGGTTTGATAATAAAATTTTTTTCATTTTTACAGTTTCGAAAAAA
>NC_142944.1:4271029-4386029 GCF_046866305.1 Octopus bimaculoides
ATTCTTCCAATTGCAAGTTTTCTTTTCAGGTACACGACACTGCTTTTCCCCTTCCCAGGCTACAGGCCCACACCCCCAACACCCATACTGTTAGGATTGGCACTCTCAACGTCGGCACGCTGAACGGTAGATCTGGTGAAATTGTTGAGATGCTTGAACGGAGATGCGTAGATATGTGCTGCATCCAGGAAGTAAGATGGAGAGGAGGTTCTGCAAGGTTCCTCACAGGCAAAGAACACAGGTACAAGATTTTCTGGGCAGGGAACACTGACGGGGTCGGGGGCGTAGGAATACTTCTAGCGGAGAAATGGGTGGATAAGGTAATCGAGGTCGTTAGAGTAAGTGACAGAGTACTTAAGATCAGACTAGTGCTTCATCATAGATTAGCTACTGTCATCTCAGCCTATGCACCTCAACCTGGGCTACCAGATGGTCTGAAAGACCAATTCTATGACACCCTCTTGCAAACTACCTCGTCGACGAGTGACAGGGACCTTCTCTTTGTGGCTGGAGACTTCAACGGTCATGTCGGACGTCGTGCTGGGGGCTTCCATGGCATACATGGAGGCTATGGCTTCGGTTCCCGCAACGAGGAGGGAACCAGACTGCTGGAGTTCTGTGATGCAACCAATCTTATGGTCTGCAATACCAACTTCAGGAAACCTGCCAGTCACCTAGTCACCTACCGCTCCGGCAGACACTCTAGCCAAATCGACTACATCCTCGCCAGAAATAGGGAAAGAGGGCGGCTTATAAATGCCAAAACCTACCCTGGCGAAGAATGTACCCCACAACATAGATTAGTAGTTAGCGACTTTGGGATCAAGGCAAAATGGGTGCCCAGAATTAGACAGGCTTGGAGAAGAAGGGTGTGGAAGCTTAAAGACCCTGCAAACGGACAGAGACTTAGAGACAAGTTACTTGAAGCATTTAACGAAATAGAAGGGGATATAGCATCATACAACGTGGAAGACAATTGGAGATTTCTGCGGGACAACCTGTTGAAAGCCACCGACCAGATTTGTGGGTGGTGTAAGGTCCCCTCCCAACCCAGAGTAACGTGGTGGTGGAACAAGGAGGTAGACAGGGCTATTAGATAAAAGAAACAGGCTTGGAAGGACTGGAAGAACGGTGGTAGCAGGGAATTGTACCAATGTGCCAGAAGGGAGGCTAGGCGACAGGTTTATTTAGCCAGAGGGGAAGCAGATAAGGAAAGATTTGCCAATGTTCTGCGCCGTGAGGACCAAAGACTCGAGGTATTTCGTGTTGCAAGACAGTGTAGGAGAGAGAATAGTGATGTTGTAGGAGAGAAATGTGTTCGCATGGATGATGGTACGCTTGCATTAAATGAGGATGCAAAGAAAGAGGTCTGGAGATGCCACTACGATAGATTGCTTAATAAAGAGAATGAATGGGAGAAAGAGAGCCTGCCTTATGTCGACCCAATAGAGGGACCAGCTATCCGAGTTGATAGTACCAGGGTAGATAAAGCAATTAAGAGTATGAAGACCGGGAAAGCCCCCGGCCCATCAGGAATCACTGCAGAGATGCTCAAAATATCTGGCAGTGTTGGCTATAGCCTAGTCACCCGTATTACGAACCAGGTGATACACGAAGGAGTCATACCCTATGACTGGTGTAGCAGCATCATAGTCAACTGCTACAAAGGTAAAGGGGACGCTTTAGATACAAATAATTACAGAGGCATCAAGCTGTTAGATCAGGTTATGAAAGTTACAGAGAGGGTCATAGCCCAACTAATTAGGGAGCGAATCAATTTAGATGAGATGCAGTTTGGGTTCGTGCCAGGTAAAAGCACTACTGATGCCTTATTTCTAGTGAGACAGTTGCAAGAGAAATACCTAGCTAAGGATAAACCTCTGTACCTGGCTTTCGTTGACATGGAGAAAGCCTTTGACAGGGTCCCCCGATCCCTTATCTGGTGGTCAATGAGGAAACTTGGGATAGAAGAATGGTTAGTGAGAGCTGTGCGAGCCATGTACAGAGATGCTGCCAGTAAGGTGAGGGTTGGAAATGAGTACAGCAATGAATTCCGGGTAGAGATAGGGGTCCACCAAGGTTCCGTCCTCAGCCTCCTATTATTTACCATAGTCCTCCAGGCAATCACAGAGGAGTTCAAGACAGGTTGCCCCTGGGAGCTCCTCTATGCTGATGACCTTGCCCTAATTGCGGAGTCACTATCAGAACTAGAGGAGAAGTTTCAGGTGTGGAAGCAAGGTCTAGAATTGAAGGGCCTTAGAGTCAACCTAGCTAAAACCAAAATCCTAATAAGTAGGAAGGTAGATAAAACACAAACCCCTTCAGGTAGATGGCCCTGCTCAGTATGTAGAAAAGGAGTAGGTAGTAACTCTATAAGATGTACCCGGTGCAAGCTATGGACACATAAGAGGTGCAGCAACATCAAAGGCAGGTTAACTAGCAAGTTAGTTTTTGTTTGTGGCAGATGTTCAGGTGCAATAAAGACTGCAAACAAACAGGAAACAACTTCTATCTCATTCCAGGGTGAAAAACTAGAGGTAGTCGATAGCTTCCGCTATCTGGGCGACCAAGTTAGTAGTGGGGGTGGGTGCGCTGAAAGTGTAGCTGCTAGAATAAGAATAGCCTGGGCAAAGTTTAGAGAGCTCTTACCCCTGCTGGCGACAAAGGGACTCTCACTCAGAGTAAAAGGCAGACTGTATGACGCATGCGTACGAACAACCATGCTACATGGCAGTGAAACATGGGCTGTAACTGCTGAGGACATACGTAAGCTCGCAAGGAATGAAGCCAGTATGCTCCGTTGGATGTGTAATGTCAATGTCAATGTGAATACCCGTCAGAGTGTAAGTATCTTGAGAGAAAAGCTGAACATTAGAAGCATCAGTTGTGGCGTGCAAGAGAGACGATTGCGCTGGTATGGACATGTGGTGAGAATGGAGGAGGATAGCTGCGTGAAAAAGTGCCACACCCTAACAGTTGAGGGAACCCGTGGAAGAGGTAGGCCCAGGAAGACCTGGGCTGAGGTGGTGAGGCAAGACCTTCGTACATTGGGCCTCACCGAGGCGATGACTACGGACCGAGACCTTTGGAAATGGGCTGTGCTTGAGAAGACCCGGCAAGCCAAGTAAGATCGTTGCCAGTGCCCCTGGACTGGTTCTTGTGCGGTTGGCACATGAGATGCACCATTTTGAGCGTGGCCGTTGCCAGTACCGCCTGACTGGCTCCTGTAGGATTTTCGAGCGAGATCGTTGCCAGTGCCCCTGGACTGGCTTGTGCGGGTGGCACATAAAAGACACCATTTCGAGCGTGGCCGTTTTCGTGCGGGTGACACGTAAAAGCACCCACTACACTCTCTGAGTGGTTGGCGTTAGGAAGGGCATCCAGCTGTAGAAACTCTGCCAAATCAGACTGGAGCCTGGTGTTGCCATCCGGTTTCACCAGTCCTCAGTCAAATCGTCCAACCCATGCTAGCATGGAAAGTGGACGTTAAACGATGATGATGATGATGATGATATATATATATATGATTATATATTTATATATATATATATATGATTATATATTTATATATATATATATATGTGATTATATATATATAAAAGCTCATATACCTTAATAACCTTTCGCTTTTTTTTTTTTTCAGCCAAACTGCTATGCAAAAATCATCACAGTTGAATCTCATAAGAAAATTGTTATTTACTCCAAGAGAGATATTGATGTTAATGAAGAAATAACATATGATTATAAATTCCCACTAGAAGAAGAAAAAATCAGTTGCCTGTGTGGTGCCCCATATTGTAAAGGTACACTGAACTGATCACAACCTCTCCTATGGATGAGATGAAAATGTATATCAGTAAGCTTCCATCATTGATAAATTGCTGTAAAATTTGTGAAACATCATTGTTGCCTTTGAGAAAAGAGGAAAGAAAAAAAAAAGCACAGTTTTTGTTTTCATTGTTATTAGAAAGGTCATATAAGAAAGATGTTAATGATTCATACTAAGATAGCCATAATCTATAAGATGATAATAAGGAGTCATCTTAGCAAGCATTAAATCTTGTAGAAATGACTTTGTATGGTAAATTATTATAATTATTGAGTATCTTTTTTGAGAAGGTATTTTCTTTTTATTAATGATGTTGAACACTGCTTAATACCTTATATTGGTTAATAATTACTATTGAAATTATTGGAAAATATATGGATAGCCTGATTTTGATTTATAGATCTTAAGATCTTATCAGTTGGTATTCACATAGAATATTTATTTTCCATAAAAATGATATCAGGGAAAACTTCTTGTAAACTGTGTCTTCTAATAATAAAGGTGATGATGATAATATAATTCCATGTAGGAATAGTGCTTTGATGCTCATTGGCAAAAGTAGTGTCAAAGACACAGCCTCCTCAATTCTAAATGGGCAAACATTAACCAGCTACCTTGGTAGTATATTATAATTAATGACTGCTCTCTCTCTCTCTCTCTCTCAGAAATATTGCCAAGATTTGTATAAACACTGTATCAAAATGACCTCTTAAATCCTTTCTATGACTGACCTTTAAAGCTGTTGTCCTATTACCTGTGGTTAAAAAAGATGGTCGTCTCAAATATTTGGATCTCTCATGTAAGACAGCTTAAACAAATAATGAGTTTGTTGGCTCATTCTGAAACTTCTTCCATTTCTCGTCCATCTGGTCTAAAATGCAGTCTAGATAAGGTTTTCGTATTTATAAATACATTGAAAAAATGTTCATACGAAATCATCTGTATCAAATCTAACATTTAGCTCATCCGTTACACTGCTACAGCCATTAACTGCAATATGTTTTGTATATCATATTGCTTTTAGAAGATCAGAAAAATATGTAATCCAGGGTTCTGTTTTAAGTGTGTTCTCTAAATTAAATTAGCAATTCTTTTCCCACTTAATTTTTTTTTTTTTTTTTATGTCAGATCATTGCCCTAACATTTGTTATTGCACATGTACAAAATTCCATTGCTGGAGAATTCAATTCATTTTTAGATTTACATACAAAGAAGTCTAGAAAAACAAAGTCAAAGATATAAAAATACATGTATTATATTCATGATCTCTTTTAGTGATTGTTTTTAGTTGAAATTAAAATAGAATGTCTTCTATATGGTTTGGAAAACTTTAGCAGTTATATGCAATTTTCTTTAACAAAAAAAAAACAACAAAAAACTATTAAAAAAAAACCAAGTGGTTATTTACATCTAAATAAAAGATAGCAATTAAAGATGGATCAGGAAATTCGATACTAAACATGTCTGAGTGTTCCTAGAAAGAATTAATGATAATCTGCTTTCCAAAGTCTCATAAATTGGGAGATATTTTCAATATTCAGATGTGTTTGAACTTTACAAAGCATATTCGTTAAATTAAAATATTATAAAACCGCAATACAGGATTGGAATGTGCTTCTGAACAAAACACATTAAACTGGAACATAATTTGAGTGCTCTACAAAAGAAAAATGCTTGGAGGTGCCCACTGCATCTATAAAAACTTGTATCCAACAGTTTTGAAAATGCAAACTTTTCTAACAGAGAATTATTATTCTTATTATTGTCTGGGAAAATATTCTATGCTGATGCTGTGTTTGTGTGTGTGTATATATATGAATGTGAGTGTGTATGTATATGTATGTATGTGTGTGTTTGTATGTGTATATATATGTATATATATATATGTATGTGTATATATATGTGTGTATATATATATATATATATATATATATGTATGTATATGTGTGTGTGTATATATACATATATATATATATATATATATATATATATATATATATATATATATATATATAAAACTTGTTGTAAAGATATGTTTTTTTTTGTTCATTTGTATTTTTTCTTATTAAAAAAACTTGGCTAAAAAGAATTGGACAAAGACACAAATTGCCCGAAAGAACAATAAATTTGAAACACTTCTACTGCCCTGTCTGCAACTTAATTAAAATATCAACTGTGTTTTAAAAATATTGAAAAAAAAAAAATGTTTAATATTGGTATTTTGTTCTTTTATAGATGTATTTTATGTTGATGTGTTTTCTTGTGGTGGTGGTGAGGCACCCGTATGCAAAATGTGTAATACTTCAAGATCTTCGAGATGTTTGTGCATGTGTGTGTGTGTATTTTTGTATATGTACATTTGTGTGTGTGTACATGTATGCATACACGTTTTATGGTTTAGATTTGTGTATGCAGCTTTGGAAAAGGTATGTACATCATGCGTTTTGATTCGTTATCTATTCTAGGGTGTTGCCCATAATCCCTTGCAGGGCCTCAGAGACTGGTAAGCAAGAAGTAAGACAGTATCCTAAAGCCAGAGACCTGCTCTAAATGCTTGCAAGCAGACTGAATTCTGTTTTAGGCATCTTAGGGGCCAGATGATGGTATTAAACCAGGCAACAGATTATGTTCAATGGATGTAAAATATAAACACATGAAGGTGTGCTGAAAAGCTCCTGGATTTGGGTAAAATAAAATAGAGGAGGAAGATCATTTAATTAGGATTTTATCCAATATACTCTCTTTCTCTTTCTTTCTCTCTTTCTCTCTCTCTCTCTCTCTCTCTCTCTCACACACACTCACTCACTCACTCACTCACTGGGGTAACCATGTACCTCCTCTGTAGCAAGACGCCTATTTCTGCCTCTCTATTTCTCTATCACACTCTAACCTTTCACCTTCCAGATCTTACTGGAACACCTTCTCCAAATCCCCCCTCCGTTATGGCAAGACACCTGTTTCTGTCACACTCTAATCTTTCATCTTCTGACACAAGTTCCCTCTCTTTGTCTTGTGAGGTACTTGGTGACCCTGCCAGTGCTGGTGGTACATAAAAAGCATCCAGTCTACACTGTAAAGTGGTTGGTATCTTGAAAGGCATCCAGCTGTAAAAACCACACCAAAACTGACCTCACTGGTGTGAGTGCCATGTAAAAAGCTCCCAGCCCACTCTATGGGGTGGTTTGTTAGGAGGGGCATCCAGCCATAAAAACCATGCCAAAACATACACACAAGCATAGCACAGGCACCCACTTGGCCAGCTCCTGTCAAACTGCCCAACCCACCATGCCAGCATGGAAGGAGGATGTTAAATGATGATGATGATGATGATTACCCTCTCAGATTCACACACTTTTTTTGCAGTGGTTCTTCAGTTTTTCTAAGTCCTGTAAAAGAACTTGGTAGGTTGGGCTGCCAACCAGGCATTTCATGATAACCTTAAAGCCAAGAACTTTTCAGCTCCCCATTGTATATATGTTAATAGAAATTTCTCATTAATATACATCACTAAAAGTATTGAAAATTGTACCAATTCACCAAATCATTAATAGACCATATAGAGTAAGTAATGTTATATAAGACTATCTCTACAAATCTAATTATTCTATATTTTTACGTGTTTGTTTCAATTAATTTTGAAAATAATAAAGAATTTAGTAAAGTAAATTTGTCATTATTAAGCTGCTGTTTAGAACCAATAAATGTGAGATTTTGATGGAAGAAGATTTTAATTAAGATCATTTTAAAAGAGAGTTTACCTCATAGACTCAGGTAGGCTGGCATCAGAAAGGTTAATAGTGGGTAGAAAATATTTTTTTAGAGGAAATGGTGACTGTGTGAAGTACAACTATTGGTTGTAAAATAATATTTAAAGAAATACTTGAAACAGAAATTATCTGAATGAGACAAATATATTTTATTAAATTAATTAATCGACAACAAAAAAGAAATGAAGCTTATCAGAATTGCTAATTTCTTGCCTTGTTGTCATTTACATAAACCCCTGGATGTTTATTCCAGTTTATTCATGACCAGGATTAGATATGGAACTATTGGACATATAAGATTTAGGTAAAGCACTTACAACATTGTTTCTGAACCATTTTGTTCCCTATGGAGCCCATTGATTTCTGTTTTACTCAGATGAACCCTTCCAGCTGTTTGATGTTTAAAAAAAATCTTATTTTTATAATAATATTATTAGGAATTGTACATAATAGTTTAAATATTTTGTGTATTGTAAAAGTATAACCAAATTATTGCAGATAAATTTTTACAAAATTTTGTATAGACTCTTAAGGGCCGTATAAACCCTAGTTGAAAACCACATTTTCCAACCAGTTACATATCACTGCTGTTAATTTGAAATTTGAATGAACTTTGTCCTGAATTAAGAAAACGAAATCACTGCCATATATATCAAATGTACCCCCACCCCCACTGAAAATGCTGAAATGCTGTAATTGCCAGTCATGTAGTAAAATTGTCATTTCTCTGTATTTTTTATGAAAGTACACTGCTTTCTGAATTCAAACAGCATGCAGTAAGAAAGAATTAAAAGTGAGCTGTTGTGCTGTAGCTTGAAATGCAGTTGCTAGGCAACTAAATTCCCCTGCCATCTTTAAAAAAAAAAAAAAATGGAAGAACAGTTCTAGATATAGAAGATTGGTTAGTCATGTCTGAAATGGCTTTCGATCATAAATTCTACTTATCTGGGATTGATCCTAACCTGGGGCCAAACAACAGTTCTTGCAATGTGATAATGACAATGTATATATAATGAGGTATTCTTAAAAAAAAAAAAAAAGAAAATGTTATTCCATTTAAGATTGGGTTTATATTTCTTGTTTTTTTTTTTTTTTTTTGTTTTTTTTTGATGTCATTAATTTCATTTATGACAAAATGCTATGTTGTATTACTGCAGTGGTAAATCTGAATTGTATTTTTTGAAGTAATTTCTAATACATACAGAGAATGAAAACGAATAGTGTCTATGAACAGATTTTAAGAATAGTCATGATTAAAAATGTTTATCCATATATGTAATGCATGATGAAATGAATTAATGTAATCCTGATAACATGAAAAAGAAAGATTATGTTGCTAAGGTAAGTATAATGAATGGTTCCAAATTTTATGGAAAGCTCATTTCCTTGAAACTTAACTCCAATGTCCAGCCCATGCTAGCATGGGAAATGGACGTTGTATGTTGATGATGATTGTTTCAGGCAGCTTACCTGAGTCATTAATCCTTTAGCATTTAAACTGACCATATGTGATCAAAATATTCTGTTTTATGTTCAAACCAGAGAAATCCACCCTTCCACACCTACTCTATAATGTCATTCTAAAAGTAAACCATAACATCACTGAAATCTCAAAGCTATCAGATAATGTACGATTAATTTAAATTAATGTGAATAAAGAAGCATTACATTTGACAGAGCATTCTGAATGCTGAATGGCTAAATTTTGATATGAATAACATCATTGCAAGTCTTTCGCTGAATGATCCAAACTTCAACTGCCATTTATTCTGTTAAAAACTAAGACCTATGTTTGTAACATTCCACTTATCCACAAGGATACCAAAATATACATAAGGTACATTGATGATATCCTAGTTTTAACGGATACACTAAAGGAATATTTAGAAAACAACACTATGGAGATTTAACATTCAGAATAATACAAATGAGGAGGATGTTCTGGAAGTATAGTTACTAGGATAAAAACAGAATGGTGAAATTACAGAGAGCTATTAGGGCTCTCTCTCTTTCTCTCTCTCTCTCTCTCTCTCTCTCTCTCTCTCTCTCTCTCTCTCTCTCTCTTTCTCTCTCTCTCTCTCTCTCTCTCTCTCTCTCTCTCTCTCTCTCTCTCTCAACATTGCATGATGCTTGTGTAAAACAGCAATGCTACATGATAGTGAAATGGGGTCCATGGCCGAGGAGGATATTGGAAGATTTGAGAGAAATTAATCCAGTACGCTCCATTGGATGTGCAGTGTCAGTGTGCATGTACAACAAAATGTAAATTTTTTTTTAAAGAGAAATTGGGTGTAAGAGGCATTGGATGTAGCGTGCAAGGGAGAAGACAATGCTAGCTTAGACATGTTGTGATACATATGAATGAGGAATAAAGTTTGCCAATCTCTAAATGTGGAGGAGAACCAAGGAAGATGTGGGGTGAGCCAGTAAAGACTGATTTCAGGATATTGAACCTCACAGAAGAGATGACAATGGATCGAGATGGCTGGCAATCTGCTGTGTCCATGCCCTCACACTCAGGCTACCCCAACAACCCATTGCTTGTAACTACAGTCTGGTAACTACAATACTGTCTCAACTGCTGTAATTCAACATTTAATTAACATCTGTTTTCCATCCTGGCATGGGTTGGATGGCTTGGCAGGAGCTGCACCAGGTTCCAGTCTGATTTGGCTTGGTTTTTACAGCTGGATGCCCTTCCTAATGCCAACCACTCCACAGTGTGTACTGGGTACTTTTTTACATGGCACTAGCACCCACACCAATGCTTTTTAGGTGGCACCTTGGTTTTAAGATTTCAATTCTGTTGTGGTGGGTGGGTCTGCTACAAGACAGCAATGCACCACAGGTATCGCTCCGCTGTCATCTCAATTGTAAGGTTCAGCATTTTCAGATTAGCCTTCAATACTTTGTCCCATGTTTTCCTGGATCACCCTCTACCACAATTTCCGTCCACTTTAAGTGATTGGCACTTCTTTATGCAGCTGTCCTTATCCATCTGCATCACATGACCAAACCAGCACGGCCACCTCTCTCCCACACTGCATATAATTCCTCTTGTATCCAACTTCTCTCTCAATACACCCATGCTCCATCGCACATCCAACGGACCATACCATCTTCATTCTTCTCCAGCATTTGCATGTCCTCTGCATTCAGGATCCACATCTCACTACCATGCAGCATCACAGTTCATACACAGGCATCATACAATTTTCTTTTCACTCTGAGAAAAAGGCATTTGGTTGCCAATAGAAGCAAAAAGCTCTCTGAACTTTCTCCATAATTATTATTATATAAGAGTAGAAAAGATGCACGTATTCCTTCTCCGACATTTTTGTGCTACAATTTATCATTTCTTGGATCTACCTCCCAATGTCACTCACCTCACGTTCTCAATACCATCCCATACCACTATTGAAAACCTCATATCATTCATTGACACCCCCCCCACTTCCTTTGTTACTCTCTCTCACTATATATATATATATATATATATATATATAGATATACACATATATGTATATATAAAGGAGATCACTAGGTGGACTGTTAATGTGCTAGAAGAAGATCACATGTAATGCATCTACTAAGACCGAATTGTTCTCAAAGAAAAAGTTAGCGAAGCAACAAAACATATACGGGCAAGACAAGTGAAAATTACATAAATACATACAATGTTATCTGCAGACCGCTTTCGAAATTAATATTTCCTTACTGAAAATATCTGTTTCTCATCAGTACGAACCGCCCATGTTCTCAAAGTTGGTATATATATATATATATATATATATATATATATATATATATATATATAGTCACACCTACATACCCCTGAGCTCTCTGCCCTTGTCACCAAGCACCCTCTTCTCTCCCTTACCAACTTTTTGTACCACTACTTATCTCCCTCACCCCCCCCCACCCCCCACTAATATTCACCATTGACCTTGCCCCCTTCCCATCCACTGCTTCATCCCTAATTTCTAATCATCTGTTGCTCATCCTCTCTTCCTATCCACACTACATTCCTCTCACATTCATCCTCTTGTACCTACAATGACATTGTACGCTAGGTGTGAGAGGCTGGATATGGCCAGTTTAAATGCTAAAGCATTTAATGTTATGAACAGACTAAAGAACTCACCAGAAAAAGATATTAAAAAATATATGTATATTCCACTGTCATCATTTCAAGATAACATATCTTAATAATTTCAAATTTTTGCACAAGGCCTGCAATTTCGGAGAAGGGGATTAATCAATTACATGGACCTCCAGTGTTCAACTGGTACTTATTTTATCGACTCCAAAAGGATGAAAGACAAAGTTAACCTTGGTAGAATTTGAACTCCGAGCATAAAGAGGGACTAAATGCCGCAAACCATTTGCTTTGGCGTCCGAATGATTCTGCCTGCCAGCTTACTATAAGAGTATGTTTCTACATGGCACTTTGTAGTTAAGCAGTGTTTAACATAAGTAAATGACCTTTTATAGTATGTAGTCCCTTTAACTTCCAAATGTTCCTTATCCATTTAGCTGGCTTTTTGTTTGGTAGCTTGGCATAGGCTATTAAAATTATACATAAAGATTATATGTATGAAGACTGTGTGTTTGTGTTTGTATATATATACATATATATATATATATATATATACACAAGCCTGTCGTATATATATATGTGTTTGTGTGTCTGTGTTTGTCCCCCCACCATCGCTTGACAACCAATGGTGGTGTGTTTACGCCCCCATAACTTAGCGGTTCAGCAAAAGAGACTGATAGAATAAGTACTAGGCTTCCAAAGAATAAGTCCTGGGTTTGATTTATTTGACTAAAAGCGGTGCTCCAGCATGGCCACAGTCAAATGACTGAAACAAGTAAAAGAGACATCTAAAGATATTCCTTTATATATTTCAGTCATTTGACTACAGCCATGCTGGAGCACTGCCTTAAAGGGTTATAGTCAAAGAAATTGACCCCAGGACTTATTCTATCAGCCACTTTTGCCAAACTACTAAGTTACAATGACATAAACACACCAGCATCAGTTGTCAAGCGATGACAGAGGATATGGCAAACCCTACTTTTCTTTTTTTCCGTTAAGGGCTTATATGCCCCAATATGAGTCAATGCACAGTGATTGTTTATAAGATTTAAGCTTATAAAATATTCAGCACCACTTAACAAATAATCACAGAAAACGCATATATATATATAATATATTATATATATTGGGTTGGCAACTAAGTTCCCGCTATTTTTTTTTAATTTTAGAATTTATTGTGTTTTTAAATTTTGGAATCTATTTTGATTTTTTTCTAGTTAATTTTGGTTAATTTTTAGATCATTAAAATGGAATGTCAAGTTAAGAAAAACGAGCATTTTCAACACCTCCTTCTTTTTGCTTTTAATCAAGGTTCTAAGGCCACAAATATCCAAATTTCTGTTCTTCAACAATGGAAGAATTCAGAAGTTATCTCTTTAACATCATCGTCATCATTTAACGTCTGCTTTCCTTGCTGGTATGGGTTGGACGGTTTGACTGAGAGCTGGCAAGCCAGAAGGCTGCACCAGGCTCCAATCTGATCTGGCAAAGTTTCTACAGCTGGATGCTCTTCCTAATGCCAACCACTCTGAGAGTATAGTGGGTGCTTTTTACATGCCACCAACACGGTGGCCAGTCAGGTGGCACTGGCAACGACTACACTTGAATGGTGCCACCAGCATGGGTGCCAATCAGGCAGTACTGTCATCGGCCATGACAATGATTTCACTTGACTCAGCAGGTCTTCACAAGCGCAATTTATTGCCCAATGAGTGAAGGGTACTCTTAAATGGGCTGGTTATGCAACACTGGCATAGGCCACGGTTACGGTCTCACTTGGCTTATGATTGAGATGATGTTAAGCAAGTTGGAAAGCCAGGTTCGGTTAATGATGGTCGTCGTTGTGGTTGCTTAATATCAATCAGTATAAATAGAATGTTGAGCCAGTGAGCTAACACCATCAGACGTGTGATTCAACTCAGTTGAATATCAGCAGAATATCTCTACATTCTAAATAATTATTCATGGCACATCTATTTCTAGACTCATACAAACACTTGATAAACATGGCTTTGATCATCATGCTCATTTTGCTGATGTTCTGTCTAAATCATTTAGTCCTGTAAGGCAAACTGCTATTGCAGAAGGATTGTAATATTTAATCATATACAAATTTAATTGTAAATTTACCTGCGCTTTACCTAATTTCATGCATTGCTACTTAAACCTGTGGTTCCCAAAATGGGTGGTACTGCACCCCATGGGCAGCAGAAAGATCAAGAGGGGGGGGGTGAAGTAAAGTGGGGCAATAATAGGGTGGCCAAAGGGAGGGGGCGATGGATGTAACCCCATCCCCACCCCTCCGAAAAAATAATGGGTTTATTAGATTAAGTTTTATTTGTGAAATATTGATTTGAATTTGCTACAGAAAGTGATCTATGTTTGTGGTACTGAGTGAGGAGGTGGGTGGGTGGGGGGCTAGGAATGTGGCTTGAGTGCCAAAGGGGCAGCAGCCTGCAAAAGTTTGGGAACCACTTCAACGAGCCTTAATATTTGCAGTCATGCGTGCAAGGAAAAGCATTTAATTTTTCAGGGATTAGTGTTCTGTTACTTTTTGCCCATTTCTGCCAGTCATCACTTACTCTCCCTTGTATCATTGATCATTCCTCCACCCTTGATCATCATTTACAACATCCATCCCTCAATCCAATTTCAGAGTCATTACCTACCTTCTCTCCAACTCATTTTCATCATTGACTACTCTCCCACCTCAACTCTCACCATACATTCCAGCAATTTCTACCCTTCCTGTTCTTTTATCCTTACTCACTTCTATACACCTTCTTACACTTTGAGGTACCAGATGACACCTTGTCACCTCCGTCTTTATCTCTCTTTCCAGCTCCACCCTATACACTCTCACCCACTCTTGTATAATGCAATTAGCCATGAATCTCTTTTACAACAAGAAACTCGTTCCATTCTCTTCTCTCTGACCTTTCATTACCTTGCATAAAGTGTTCTCTCTCTGCTGCAGTCCCAATTGGTAAATGGAATCTTAGTCTTGTAAGCTACATGCAGTCTCACTAATGGAAAGAAGCACCTAGTATACTCTGTAAAGTGGTTGACATTAGGAAGGGGATCCAGCCATAGAAAGTGTGCCAAACTAGACATGATGCAATCCTCTGACCCATTAGATCCATTTTTGTGCTGTCCAACCCATGCCAGCTTGGAAGGCAGATGTTAAAAGATGATGATGAAGGTTTAAGAAATTCACATGATGAGTTTGTGTTCATGAGACAGAAATATATCATTTAATGGGGTTATATTAGGTTGGCAACTAAGTTCCTGCCATTTTTTTAAATTTTGAAATGTATTTTTTTCAAGAATTCTATTTTTGAATCATTTTGGAATTTATTTTTTTTCTAGTTAATTTTTGTGTATGTCCAAATCATTAAAATGGAATGTCAAGTTAAGAAAAGCGAGCATTTTTTGACACCTCTTTCTTTTTGCTTTTAATCAAGGTTCTAAGGCCGCAAAAGCTGCTCACGACATTTGTGCTGTGTATGGAGAGGGTGCCATAGCTGAAAGAACCACTCGTGATTGGTATGCCAAGTTCAAAAATGGAAATTTTGACCTCAAAGACGCACCTCGTTCTGGCCGTCCAGTTGAGTTCAATGGAGAGTGATTAAACCAATTTTTGCACAAAAATTCTTGTCAAACGACAAAGGAACTGGCAGAGAAAGTGGAATGCTCCCACACTGCTATAGAGAAGCATCTTCACTTGATGGGAAAGGTTCAGAAGTATGGAGCATGGGTTCCGCATGCTTTAAGTAATAACAACAAAAATCAGCGAGCCACAATCTCTTCTGGTTTGCTTGCTCATCACCGCTCAACTCATGGACACAAACAACAATTTCTTTACCAAATCATTACTGGCAACAAAAAATGGTGCCTGTACATCAATATGAAGCAGCGTAAGGAATGGCTTAGCTCTGGTAAACAAGCGACACCGCACATGAAACAAGATCTTTATCTGCGTAAAATGATGTTGTGTGTATGGTGGGACTGGGAAGGGATTATCCATTACAAATTGCTTGAACGGAGCCAAACAGTCAACGCGGAACTCTATGTTCAACAGATGGAATGATTCAACACGGCTATTCAAGAGAAAAGACCTAATCGGCAGCATGGAGTTCTTCTGCATGACAACACCCTCCCTCATATTGCCAATATGACCAAAGAAGCCATTTAAACGCATGACTGGGAAGTGCTGCCACACCCACCGTACTCTCCTGATTTGGCACCAACAGATTTCCACCTCTTTCGATCTCTTCCAAATGCTATGCACGGAGTTTCGTTCAATACTGATGCAGAATTGAGAGCTTGGTTGGATCAATTTTTCGACTCAAAATCAAATGATTTCTATCAACAGGGTATTGAAAATCTTGTTGAACGTTGGGAATTCGTAAACAAGGATGAATACATTATTGATTAATTAGTTGTTATTTTTTATTAAACCTTTTTAAAAATTTAAATTTGAAAAAGACGGGGGGGAACTTAGTTGCCAACCCAATATAACTTAGACTATATTGCAAAAGAGATTCTCCTGCATAGACTTTGGTTTATACAAGAGGTGGTATCTTTATTTCCCATAATGATGGTTTTAAATTTTGGCACAAGGCCAGCAACTTTAAAGGAGTTGGAGGAGTCAATTACATCAACCCCAGTGCCCAACCGATACATATTCTATTGACCCTAAAAGGATGAAAGATAAAGTTGACCTTGATGGAATCTGAACTCAGAACATTAAGATGGGTGAAATGCTGCTAAGCATTTTGGCTGGTATGCTAAACAATCTGCCTTTTTATTTCCTATAATAATGACTGATAATCAATTGGATTGTCAATCAGGTTTTTTTCCTAAATCTTTTTCAAGGAGTTGAGTATAAAAAATCAAAGTTGATAGTAATTTCTGTTCAAGAATCATTTTTACAGAAATTACTTTAGACATTAAATAAAAAGTCAAATGAGAGAGAGAGAGAGTTTGATATATTAACAAGCATTAAATATACCTTCCTATCACCTTAAAAACTCTTTAGTTGAAGTATTACTGTTGTGTAATCCCAGGTCATACCAGCTAGGGTATGTCTGTGGCATGCAGGTTGTTAGCCAAAACAGATCCACCAATCCAATCTTCCCATTTGTACGACATATCCATCTAGCTGAGGATCAAACTATCCATGCTAACATACTACAATGAAGGTATTAGATGCAGTGTATTATCAATCTGGATACATTGCACCTTCACTGTCTCGTCTATTCTTATGAAACCACCGTGGTGGGGGGTAAACAAAGTGAACTCAGAGCACAACTGTTACAGTTCCTCTGCAATTATGACTGGTGTTGTACTTCCAAATATGTTTGGATCAAATGAAGTTATTGGCTGTCACAGTTGTGTACATGTCCTTTGTGCTTGCCAGGACTGAGTCAGGGAGATAGTGTTTTCAGGATGTCGTAGTAATGCACTGAAGTGACATACATGTTTGTGTGTATTTGGAGGTAGTTTTTCTTTGTATAGTACCAGAACCTAACGGTATTGCTAAAGGTTTGCTGCAACATCAAATTGTGATCCTCTTACACAATTACTCTTACATTTTTGAGTAATTCTATTTACAACCTGTTGCGATGTATAGTGCACTGCTTTATGTTCTTCATAGTTTATTGTGGTTTCTTATAGAAAGATTGGGTTCCAGGTAAGACTGGTTGGGTCAAAAATAGATCCAATGGATCATTGTTTGCTCTAAGTATTCTTGTTTTACTTGTACAATGTCATTTCAGTCTGCTGTGAATGTTGTTGAGGGATCATATGATTCTTAAAGGTTTTGTATTTTGTCTCTGTCTCTCCAAGAATGTGAGTGTGATGGTTGGTTGTATTTCATGCTCTTTAGTGTTGCAGGTTAAGAAGAGAGGTTATAAATCGTGGAGCCAGGTTAGGTGACTTAAAATGTAGTTGGAGTATTTATACAGCAAGTGTCTGGAAAACTGCAGGAAGATTGTAATGTCATCATTGTGTGAGACTGTATGTTTTGTGTGGAGTATGAAAATGTCATTAGGTTATAGGCTGAAATAACGAGTGCAAAATGAGAGGGTGATTCTTGTGGTTCTCCACTAAAGAAATTATAGAATCTGCAAGAATTGTTGTTCTTGTGCTTGGCATAAGCTTGGCTGTCTGACATCTAGTTTACTATCCAGACTAATTGTGTTGTTGCTTAAGGGAATGTACAATATATGTGTGTGTGTATATATATGTAGTTTATATCCATTTAAAAGAAAATGGAGATTAGGAAGTTAATAATTGTTTATTATTAACAACAAATTGGTCATCTTCTCTAATGAAGACAAAAGTCAAGCAGATAGTTATCAAGCTCAATATGCCAAAAATAAAAACCCATAAGAATGTGGACAGAATGAAATTGAATACTGATAATTTTAGAAAGATAATTATAAACTTTCACCATATATTGTCTATAGAAAATAGTCTAATATTAGGGCATATAAATCTCTAACGAAAAAAAGATCACTGGCATTATGTAAATCTCAACAATAGTATTGTTTCTTTACTGTAAAGGATAGCAGATTTGTTTTGAGAATGTATGGTGAGCAAAGCGATTTCGAAAGAGTATTTTACTTGACAAAAGCAATCCAATTTGCTCTTCAATTCTCAGCCTTAGCTAAACTAAAATGTTAAACAGATGTTCCTTCACCCAGATGCTTTATGTATCTCAGTGATAATTCCTGATAGATTAGGGGCTTTCTCTGCCTTAATATCTTTAACTGCTGTCAACTAGAATACCTGGTGTCTCCATCAAGTTCACAATAGCAAGGCTTTCTTCCGTGCATTCTCCACATTTAATAACGTTTCATAGTAGCATTGTCATGCCTCTTTTACAGAGTCACCAAAACATATCATTGTGCATCCATACACACTTCTCTCCCACATCTTGATTACACTGCTTGGTAATCTTGAACGCTTCAGATTTCTGAACCTCATACTGTAGAATATTGGCAAACCTCTTCGCTTTCTAAGCAAATCTTACCTTGCTTCTCTTCTCTCTACCTCTATTCTTCCAATCTTTCCAAGCCCATCTCAGTTCCACCATCACATCGAACTTAGTCCGATTGAAACTTTGTTCCTGCCACAAGTTCAGTCTGTAGCCTTCAGTAGATTGTCTTGCAGGAACTTCCAGTTTTCCTCCATGCTATCTGCTTCTATTTCCACTTCCTTTTCTTGTAATACTTCAACTAGTAGGTGCAGAAGTGGCTGTGTGGTAAGTAGCTTGCTTACCAACCACATGGCACCTTGGGCAAGTGTCTTCTACTATAGCCTTGGGCTGACCAAAGCCTTGTGAGTGGATTTGGTAGACGGAAACTGAAAGAAGCCCGTTGTATATATATATATATATGTATGTGCGTGTATATGTTTGTGTGTCTGTGTTTTTCCCCCCTACATCGCTTGACAACCGATGGTGGTGTGTTTACGTCCCTGTAACTTAGCAATTCGGCAAAAGAGAGCGATAGAATAGGTACTAGGCATCCAAAGAATAAGTCCTGGGGTTGATTTGCTCGACTAAAGGCGGTGCTCCAGCATGGCCACAGTCAAATGACTGAAACAAGTAAAAGTGTAAAAGAGTAGTATTTCTCTAAATTTCTGACTGCTCACTGGATCTTTGTGTTTCAGCTTTTCCTTTACAAAACTGGTTTGTGTCTATGAATCCTTTTAGGTCTAAATCTGAAGTCACTAACCACTAAACTATGTTCAGTCTTACAAGGAATGACTTCACATTAACTTATCTCTATTTCTAGAGAGAATGTAGTCTATGAAGATGGTGTTCCCACCAGATTGATAAGTGATCAAATGGTTGATTGGTTTCTTGAAGTTAGTGTAGCAGGTCAACAAATCATTATATTTGGTGGATAAATAAACAAACCTAATTTAGTTATTTCTCTGCAGATTAAAAAAAAAAAAAAAAAGATTGACTTTGATTTTCAAACTTTGTTTTCATCAGAGGTGTCTCCATCAATCTGACCAATTCCAGAGAATAAGCAGCCAATCTGTTTATATACTCAACAATTACAATAGCTACAGAAAACTGGCACCACCGTAAATGTTATCACTTTATTGAATATAGTGGCTACGTATGGATGGGGGGGGGGGGGGGGATACAGATGTCATGGAGGTGGAAGTGAGAAATGAACAGGATTGTAAACGTAGTAAATACCATTAGATACTACCAAGAATTAATCAGCTATTTGATATTAATGAAAATATGTAATTAGGTTGTTAAGATGATTTGCTTTTAAACACTAGGCAAGAAAAAAATAACCCAGCTAATTAACACTAATAATAATAATCCTTTCTACTACAGGCACAAGGACTGAAATTTAGGGGAGGAGGGACAGTCGATTTCATTGATCCAGTGCATGACTGGTACTTGTTTTATCGACCCCCCAAAAGGATGAAAGGCAAAGTCGATCGCAGCTGAATTTGAACTCAGAACATACAGAAATGAACAGAGTGCTTGCCACTAAGGTGAAAGGGAAAAGGGAAATGTAAAATGATTTGAGTTTACTTATTAAGAAAAATGGCCAGTAACTTTTGCATTCAAACCAACCTAATTCTTTTGTGACCAAACTGACCAGATCAAGCCTCTCACACCTACCCTACAATATCATTCTAAAAGTAAACTTATTACATCATTGAAACCTCAAAGCTATGAGATAATGCACGATTAATTCAATACAATAGGGATAAATAAGCATTGCATTTGACAAAGTAATCCGAATGTTAAAGAGTTACGAGGGGGTGGTGAAAAGTTCCTGGTGTTGGGTTAAAGAAAATGCAAGAGGATCAATTATGATTTTATTCAACATATTCCCCTCTCAGATTAACACACTTATTGCAGTGGTCCTTCAGTTTTTCTAAGCCCTGTAAAAGAACTTGGATGGTTGGGCTTCCAACCAGGCCTTTCTTGATACCCTTAAAGCCAGGAACTTTTCAGCCACACCCTTGTAAATTATTGTTCCTCGCCTCCTTGCAAAGAATAAAATGATTCACTATACATTATGTATCTTGTAATGAGATAGGGTTGTATTTGCAATAATACTTTCCTTAGTTACTTAACTGCTTACATTTTAGAATTAGATTCTTTGCTCACAGATCTTTGATAAAATATTTTAAATAAGAGTTTAAAAGATGGACTTAACTCAAATATCTCTCAGGCAAAATATACATTACTGAGGCATTGTTTTGAAGCTAGACATCCTTAATGTTTCCAACCTTTGTTTTTCGTGCAAGTAATCTTTTATTCCACACATCTTTGAAAGCACAGAATCAGCAGATGATTTGTTGACAGGAAAATGTAGTTCAACCCACAAAGTACAAAACATTTGCACAAATACACACATATAGGGTCTCATACAATTTCTGTCGGCCAAATTCATTCGCAAAGAATTACTCAACCTGCCCAAGGTCTCACACAGTGGAACTGAACCAGAAACCATGTGGTCAAGAAGCAAACTTCAAAATCATTATGTCTGTGCCATAACTTACACACACACAAAACAGACTTCCTTCAGTTTCAGTTTATCAGCACTATTCACAAGGTTTAGGTCAACCTTAGGGTTTAGTAAAAGACACTTGCCTAAGGTGCTGTGTTGCTGGACTGAACCCAAAACCTCATGGTAGAGAAGCAAGCTTCTCAATCATTAACCACACAGCCATGCCTGCACATATAAGGTGTGTGTGTGAGGAGTATATATACGCAATAAGAGCCATTCATGCATGGGTCGTTGCCAGTGCCACCTGACTGGCTCCCTGTGCTGGAGGCATGTAAAAAGTACCATCTGAACTTAGTCAATGCATGTAACATATCAAACATCTCTTCCTAACAACTATAAGACTGTTTTACTGCTAATATAATTTTCTTCAGGTTTTAAACAAATAAAAATTCAAGTCATTCAATTTTTGATGCAATTTTATATTTCAAGATTTTCAATGTATGTATGAGATTAGTAAATGAATTTTATTTAAATATAAATTCGGGCTTTGATGAATACAATCCTTATGAAATGAAATGATTTGCATAGTGTAATGCCTAAACAGTAATGACATCTGATTTGAATTCACTGAAAAATATCTTACATGTTAACAAGGAATTACATTGGTTTTTAGGTATTTTTCTTTCCTAAAGTTGTCCTCACATCTAGTGATGTATTTTCTTGAAACACAACCAATTCATGAACTCTTCTCACATTATCAGATTTATATTTCCTGAGACTATAAAAGAAGTAACAGGTTCATTTCATCTTCTCATAAAAGGACTTGAGAGTTGCTGGAAAATACAGGAATTCTTTCAGTATTTTCTGGCTCCTTTTTTTTCCTTTCCCGATAGAATAATGACACTAAGTAATGAATTCCTTATCACCAGGATGGTGCAGTGTTTGCAAGTCGTCGCATTCTCCTACGAAAGAAAAAAGAATTTCATTAATATCTAGAGTAATTGTAAATGTGCAAATGTATATTAAGTCTGAAACAAAGAAAATGTTTTCTTTTTCAAAGACAAAACCCAA
The DNA here is from genome assembly GCF_046866305.1 of Octopus bimaculoides. Lineage (NCBI taxonomy): Eukaryota > Metazoa > Mollusca > Cephalopoda > Octopoda > Octopodidae > Octopus > Octopus bimaculoides. The sequence continues at coordinate 4,293,299 of NC_142944.1, forward strand.
TCCAACTTTCTGGAATGTCAGCATCTTTTTATTGGTTTCACTGTAACTCTACAAGAAAAAAAAGAAAGAAAAACCCAAGTTTGGGGACGTATTGAAGGGGAAAGTAAATACATGCCTGGTATTACGATCCTGATCCCTTATTTTCTTCTCCATTTCTGCATCAGTGAGCGTCTCCAGGAATGGACACCATTGATCAGCTTCATTTTGGTTGCGAATAGCGACTTCCACTGTGGGCAGAGGTGCCTCACTGAAAGACACAGACTGACGGCTGCAAGTGAATATATCAACGAATGTTGGGGTCAGAGTGTGTGCGGTAGTGAAGACCACTGAGGAGACATTGACAGGACATTGAACGATGTACTAACAACAAGGACACTACAACAAGATGATAAAGAACAGCTAAAGAAGAAGAACACAAACAGCCTTCGAAATTGAAATAAAATACAATACAGAAAATTATGCACAAAGAAAACTCTTATATATATATATATTCTTCACAAAATGAAAGACAGAAGCAATATATCTTAAATAAAAATAAGAATAATAGAAACCAGCAGAAATAATTAAAAAAAAAAAAAAAAAGAGTAATTATTCCTACAAAAAAACAATAACACACAACATAAACTGCAGACAACAGTGAAAGCTCTACTCCGAAATACAAAATTGACAGCAGATATCAAGACATAATTAAAACAAAAACACCATTTAGAATAATGTTCAAAATGATAATAATGATAGAAATACAATTATCTATTTCAAAAGCACCCCCAGCAAACAAACAAGTAGTTTAAATGCTAAGCTATTCTAAGTAAAAAATCATGAAATAGACAATATCTTTTAATATAACACTAATTCTTAACAACAAACAGTCATTAAACTTCACAAAAACCACCCAATAAATTTGTATTCTATAAATATAATTTAGATGAATAATTTATATTGAAATAATAAAAAGATAGACAAAATGTAAACAACTTTTCAAACAATTTTTTTTTCTACATAATAAAAACTTACAAGCCACATAAGCAATTAAAACTTGAAAAGTATTTAATTTAAATAATGAAAAGTTAAACATAAAACATTTGATTAATACGTATGATCTACTTATCAATTCCAAAGAAATATTCTAAGTAAAACAGCATAAAAAACATCAGTTTCATATTAGAATGGTGTTACATGGGGCTCCTAAGATATCAGTTGCTATTAAGCACCAATTTCCAATATATAATGGGATCTCCTATCCGAAAAATGCTCACTACAATGGGTAAGATTTGTTCTCTTAAGAAAATAATCAAATCCTCTTATGCACATATCCACAAACGTGAAAGATAAACTGAGGTAAGAAAAACATTAACAATTAAAAGCATAAAATATATGAAGACTAATTCCATAAATTATATTGTAGGAACATATTAGTGAATAAAATAGAAACTGGACTTATCACAAAATTGAAATCATAACATGATTTAACCTATATTCTAGCTTCATAAACTTTTATCTATTGCTCATTGCTTTTAACTACAAAGTTGTAAATTTCTACTTTTTAACTTTTCATCCTACATACCAGATTTGTGCTATAACTATGTAATCAAGCCAATAATGCAACTATATCCGATTAGCAGCTAGTCTACTCCATACTCACATTAGAAAGGATACCAAATTCTTTAAACTTAGTTACTCTCATACCATTAAGAATTTATAACTGCTTTGTTCTATGCACAACTAAAAATTAGTTTTCTAAACATTAAAATTTTTCGTTATCCCTAACTAAAATAATTCCAAATGTATAGACAATACACTGATATTTTGGTGGATTCAAAACACATTTCAAATACTTGAACCACAACATAAAATAATCCCAGATATTTGATAGTCTAAAAACAAAAGAACTACTTAAATTGTTTAATAGCTTAAAATAGAAACAAACCTCTGCAAAAACTGAATTTGTATTAATTATTAGAAGAAGTAACTACAAAGAGAATACAAGATTGTATAGATGCTTTATACTTTCATGTTCAAAGGAGTTAGCTAAATCAGTGAAAGCAAGAGAATACAGCAACTATATAATATTGAAAGTTTACAATGAGAATGAACATGCAATAAAAAATAGATGACACCAGCAAACTGTAGAGAAATAGATTAGGAAAAATAGTGGATTATTTTGAATAACCAGATTATTCAAGAGGAAGGGATAGAAGAAAAGAACTTAGCAAATCTATATGGTGTCAACTACACAATTATAAAAAGGTTAACCGAAATGAAGCAGAAGAGTGAGATAGGATTATGAGAAAGTTAAAGTATACAGAAAGAGACAAAGAAGCAGCATATTATAGAAGAGGCTTTTTTATCCAGCAGTGGGTCATCAGTGACTTAAGTGTGGGTCATTTGTGTTTGCAATGGAGCATGTAAATATAGTGCATACATAATAAGTTGCCTAATTGGTACATTGTTAAAAATTAGCTTTTATTGTACTAAATAAGAATGAAAATCAGATTAGTTAAATAATGAATTACATATCTGAACAATAATTAAAAGGCCAAATTACAGAATTATTTAAAATTTTAAATGATGTATTCAACTAATATTTAAAATTAAAACTGATAATTAATATTCTCTACAGTTTAAAGTCAACAGTTATTTCAATTTAATCTTTATTTTCTTTAAAAGGGATTTAGTGTTTCTGCAATGACTATACAGATTACAAATTTATATGAATAATTGTAAGACAATTTTGTATTAAATTTACCAAACAATAATAAAAAATAAACAATATTTTTATTGTAAATTTTTAAAAAATTTACAAAATTAAAATTTTGGTTTAATGCTTTTCAGTTAAATTTAAATTTTTTAAAAAGTACATTTTTTTTTTAAGCACAAAATATCACAAATGTTAAATATTTTGTTAGAATTGATGTAAAAAGAAACCAGAACATTAATATAAATTGTGAATAAGATTTTTGATTACTAATAACAGCTAAATGATTATGTGGATAACAGAAAAAATACAAACTAAAACAAGTTTATTAAATATTTAAATAAAATTTACATCTAAATTTCATTTTAAATGCGTGCTTCTTAGAGGTCAGATAGTTTGTCTCCAGTCAAAATGGGCAAGTTAACAAGCAGAATAAATTAATTAACCAAGATTACAAAAAGTGTTAATATCCTTTTTGAAAGAATATATATATATACATATAAATATATTTATTTATATGTATATACATGTATAGTTTTGCATTTACTATTTCTTATTTTATTATATCTCTTCCACAGAAATATGAAACTTGAGGAAATAATGCAGAAGCCTTTTACATCAAGCAACAACACAAAACTTAGTAAAAATTAAAATTAATCCCAACCCCAAATAAACTTCACATTATTTTTTTTTTTTAATCAGTGTTAGAAAAATTGTTACAAAATTAGTAAAGTAGAAAAAAATATTTAGTAAGGAAATTGTCAGTATACTAACTATGGTAAAGTAGCTTTGTAAATGTTAAGAGTATGCAGAAACCAAAATAAAGCAAAACACAGCAGTAACAGCATCACTAAAAAAAAAGGTCAATCCACAACTTACCTAAATGCATATGTTCTTTGATGCCAACTCAGTTGTCCTCGAATGCTATATGCAATAGCTGTCACAAATTCACCACCAAGACCTGTACACAAGGCATAAACAAAAACGTTTCCATAATGATACACCATCTCATAAATGCACACACACACACATTACTACATCTTTGTATATAGTTTGTATAACAACCCTCACAACCTAATCATCTAACTTCCTTAGTCACCACCAAATTACTGAATGTGGTACCCTGTCAAATGCCTTCTGCAAGTCACTGACTGCCAGGAATTACTCTTGTAGCTGCTCCACTAGGAAGATTGCATTCACGGTACCTTTCCCAGGCATCTCATTTTGGCCTAGTTTGTCATGAATCACTTGTGCCACAAACCATTGTATGACCTAATAATTTCTTTCCAACGCATCTCAATTGCCTTTGTAACAATTTAAGATGCTGCAGCTAAGCCATTCATTAGGTATGGCACCTTCCTGCATCACTTCTAGTTGGTAATTACATATCATTTCTCACCAAATATTTTGTGTATTTCCATAACTGGTGGTTCTGCAGCCTTTCCCCTCTCTATGTCCTTAATTCACCACACTGCTATCAATTGGAATTGCTTGTCCCTATGTCTGGTCAGCATGAGGTAGATTCTCTTTATCCAACATATTCTCCACATTCAACAACCTCAAATAATAAGCACTTCCATACCATTTTCTTGTCTTCAATATCAATGGATGAATGTGCCTTCATCATTCCGAATACATTCCTCACCAACAACATCTTAATTCTCTCTCACACACAATGTCAAGCAACCTTTATCACTTTACAATCCTCACATCCCTTCTAACCTCACCCATAGCCAAATATCCCTATCACTTGCCTGCTCTTCTAGCCATTTGATAATCTTCTCTATTACACCCTTCTAAGCCTGTTTCTTAGCTTTTACCCCCCCCCCCCCGGCCCCATCAACTTTCTGTTTCCATCACCACATCACTTTCAGTTTGGTTGAGACTTTACTCAAGCTAACCCTAACCCTTTGATCTCTAGTCCTAAGCAGGTTATTAATAGAAATTCCCAGTATCTAAGCTTTCCTCCCTACAGTCATATATGTCAAGTAACATTTCTCTAAATTTATTCCCAACTATGGGGTCTTTTAGTTTCTATATCCACCTTCTCCATGCTGTCTTTCATTTCTGTGTGGGATTTTATATATGTTAAGCCACATTGCTTGGCTTTTGTCCCTTGTGATACAGTATACCATGACTCTCATCCAGAACAACATATACTCTATGCAATGGAAAACATAATAGTACAGAACCAGAAGTTCAAACACAGAACCATTGGTCTTTGGATGACGGATGCTTTCCTGCTAACTGGATATATCAACAGGTGCAACGGAAACTGAATATCTGATGAGAATAAAATGTTATATCTTTTATCATTTACAGGGGCTGTGGCCATGCTGAGATATTGCTGTTGAGGGACGAAAGGCAAAATGACTTGAATAGGATTTGAACTCAGAACATTGAGAGTTGCAAGAAATGTTTCTAAGCATTTTGTCCAACATGCTAACATTGTAGTGATACAAATCCACTGAATAACTTTCACAAAATTGAATAAATTTTTGTGCCAAGAAAAGAGAGTTCTGTAAATTATTTTAGTCAAGTTAATAAAATACTAAATTAATCTTATTGAGAATGATATGAAAATTAAAAGAAATTTTATTTATTCTTATACTGATTCAATAAAAGAATAAATAAAATTGCCTAAGGTGCAAATTTACTATTAACTGAAGCATCTGTGTTGGTACCAGATAAAAAGCATCCAGTATATTCTGTAAAATGGCTGGCATTAGAAAGGGCATCCAGTATAGAAACCATGCCAAAACAGATAATTGGAGTTTGGTGCAGTTCTTTGGCCTGCCAGTTCCTATCAAAATGTCCAACCCTTACCAGCATGGACAATTGACATTAAATGATGATGATGACACTCAAGGAAATTATTGATGCTTTACAACTAGATATCCTACAGCATCTAACATTCTGAGAGGAAAACAAGAAAAGTATTTAAATAAAAGAAAAATAGTTTATAAAATGTTTCATATCAATATTCTTATAAAAGTTTTAGCTTACAACATGCAATGCTCGTTTTATGATGGTCAGTCAAAACAGGAGCAGTTAATTCCTTCCTAAACGAATATAACTAATAATCTCATCCATTTAAGTTGTAGATTTATGGCTGATGGAAGAAAACATTAACAGGCCTTGAAATTAGAGAGCAACTATACAAATGAATAGGCTGTTATGCTTAATACAGAACTGGTGTGTTAAGGGCAACAACCAGTAGAATTAGGTGGAGGCAACATAAAATCATCAGGTTCAATAATAGGTCGGTATATAATGGGCTGTTGTATAAAAGAGGAACAATTCCAGGTGAGACCAAAGGCATTATAGCTGTAACCCTTAGGTCATTTAGTTTTCATTAAGGTTTCCAAAATATCTTTTGTTTTCTAAGGAAGGTATGATCTGAGGGGAATTTGGTAGTTATTTTTAGCAGGTAAAGCAATAACAGAAGATTAATTCTTGATTAATACAATATTAGATTATATGTAGGTGAGGCTGTGGTAGATACGTGTGCTGAAGATGCGATAGGATTATAAGGGTGTCATGTATGTAAAAGGTGCATACCATGATAAGTAACTGATTATTAACTGAGATGAGAATCTGAAGAAGATAATGAAGTCAAGACGTAAAGTTACAAACAAAACTGTAAGAAAGAGCAAGTGGGGGAAGAATGGTTAGAGAGCTCCATCAGCACATTACCATGGCCAATGTGCTAAGAATTTTCCTGACTAGTACCGTATATATCAAACACTTGTTTTTACAGCTGAATGTCCTTCCAACTGCCAACTATGAAATAAGAGGGGTTTTTTTTTTTGGTCAGCCATGCAAACTGAAACTTAATATATGCCCTTGGCTCAGAGTAATGACAGCAGAAAGATATGAACTCGTGACTATGTGGATTAGTTAGTTTAGCACCATAAACTTGAAGCCACTCTTTTTACTACCAAAGGAAATATAGCATTAGTCAAATTATCAACTAGCAGGTTACAGAAATTCCTACAAATTGGTTGATTCCTGATGGTAACTTATGGCAGAAGAACTATTGAGAAAGTCATACAAATAATATTTCTCTTTATTACAATTAACCATACATTCACAATTGTGTGAAATAAAAAAAATTTACACCAAAAACAAAAAATTTAAATAATTTAACTTCTCACCCAACTCTGCACAAAGTTTTATAGCAAATTCTTCAGGGCTATTATCAACCTCTGACATGTCCCATTCAAACTGGTCCACTAAGGAGATGTTACCGACATGTATGTTTAACTGGAAGTGTAAAAGTATTAAAAAAAAAAAAAAAGAGAGACTTAAAAAAATGAATAAATCAAATAATGTTATTTTTAGGTGAAGATAAGGAAAAAAAATGAACGTAATTTTCTCTTAAAATATATTTCACATTTATTCCAAGTATTAAAGAGATTCTGGTGTAGTGATCAGTTTACAGAGTTGTAAAAGATTAACATAATGCTTATATATTAAATTGTTTACTGTGGCAAAAACTGGATAAGAATTCAACTTATTGAAAAAAATTTTACCTTTAAAATAACTCGTTGATCTGCCTGTTCTTCAAGAAGATTATCTAATGGATAAGCTTCAATTTGTTGCCGAATTGCCTGAGCAATAGCTGGAACAAAGTTGAGTGGGTTAAGATCCAAATCATCACACAATATTTCTGCAAACTGTTCAGGTGATATAAGGGCTTCTGTTTAGGGACAAAAAAAAAAATCATTACAATTCTTCAATTTATCCAAAATTCTTTTACTGTTCACAAAGATACAACTAAAAACAAAGGATAATAAATATTTACAAGGAAATTAATGCTGAATAAACAAAAAGAAAAACAAAAAAACGAGTCTTTGCTTACCATTTTTATTCCAAGTGAAACAATCTCGTAACTTTTGACCATCGAACTCCATGTCTAAACGGATTGGAATTAACACTTCAGCAGTTGAAGCATTTTCATGTATTTGTGAGGGATCTGTGTCATCAAAACTAAAAGCAGAACAATTGAAGGTTGATAAATACAAATACTGAGATAGCGAAGAAAAAAACAAAGTAAAATTTTAAAATTATTACACTACCTTATCCAGCTAATGACTTATCTCTAATGAGGTAGCTTCTTGGTTCAATACCTAACAAATAATGAAAGCTGATTTCCATAAACTTGTATCATCATTTCCAGTACCAAGAGACACCAATCAGCAGCTGTATTCATACACCACAAGGTTATAATGAACCAAGAGAAAACCACTATTTGCTTGGTCAATCTGCTAGAAATAACAACCAGATCACCCTATCATCTTAAATAAGCATAGGACACATTTTATTCCCTTAGTTTTACATGTTTACACTTTTCTTGCCTTCAAAGTATTCTTCATTTGAAACAATGCATTGGTACAGACATGTTTTCCACTGTTTCAAGTAATGCCTTTTAATGCCTCCATTGTTTTTTTTTCTTCACCTTTTCCACATCTGCAAAACATTTTCCTTTAAGGACTTTTTTCATTCAGGGTAACAAAAACAAAAAGTCGCAGGGAGCAGGATCAGGCAAATAGGGAGGGTGGGTAAGCCATTTTTGGCAAAAATTGTCTCACATTCAAGGCAATGTGCACAGATAGATTGTTCTGATGAAATTGAAATCACCACCCTCCACTTTGCCATGGGTCAGGGCGTTTTCATCTTACTGCGTCTCACAAATGCTTCAGAACTGCCAAATAAAATGTCTGGTTAATAGTTTGACCAGGAGGAACAAATTCTGTGTGAACAATTTCTTTCACATCAATGAAATGAACCAGCATCACCTTCACATTGGACTTCATTTGATGTGCTTTTGGGGGTCAAGGTGACATTGAATGCCTTCAATAACTTGATTGCTGCTTTGTTTCCGGGTTGTAGCTGCAGTACCAGCTTTTGTCACAAGTGATGACCTTAAAAAAAAAGGTCAGGATCAACTTCCAACTGTTTTTCCAGTTCATGACATGCATTCAGTCAAGACAGCTTTTGATCTTCTGTGAGCAAGCGAGGCACAAATTTTGCTGCAACTCTTTTCATTCGCAATTCCTCACTCAAAATTCATTGGCAGGAGCTCCAGGACACACCAGTCATATCAACAAGTTCGTCAATTTTTCAGTGATAGTCCTCCATTTGTCTGGGAGATCAATGGTCGCCCTGAACAAGGTTGGTCTTCAAGCAACAAGTTATCATTCCTAAAGCGTGAAAACTACTATAAACTTGTTTTGCTCATGGCAGCATCCGGCCACCGTTTTCCCCAGCAGAAAATGGAATTTCGTGGAAGCACACTGTTCCTTCATTTCAGCCACCACAAAAATTGATGAACAGGGAAGAAGCACTGCAAGACAAAGACACGCCACATGACAGTAAGACATCACTCGGTGCCACCAGTTGGCAGACTGATGCCAGAGGGTTGCATCAAGTGGATTCTAGTGGCGGAAGCCTGAACAATACCAGGCTTGTCCCACAGAGAACGTTTCTGGTTACCTTTGGGTAGCCCCCTCATAAAGTGGCACTTTAGGCAAGTTCCTTATACTGTATAGCCCTGGGCCAACGAAAGCCTTGTGAGCAAGTCTGGTAACCTTATCTGAAAGAAACCAACTATGTGTGCATGTATGTGCATATTGCAAACAAAGTCATTTGTTTGCAATATTTCATGAAAACATGTCTGGCCATTGATCTGTTCATGTCTGAAGCACTAGAAGAGATAATATGTTGGGTGGAAAAAAGTGGGGGGGGGGGGGGGGGGGCTAGCAACAAGAAAAGCATCCAGACATAGAAAAGTCTGCCTCAACAAATTTCACCTGACCCATGCAAACATGGATAAGTTAAAATGATGACAATGACTACAGTTGTGAGAAAGAATCTTCAGATGTTGGGGCTCAGAGAGGAGATGACAAGGGACCGAGACATCTGGCAGTTTGCTGTAACTGAGAAGCTTTGTCAGGCTAAGTAAAACAATAGTCATGCTTGCATGTCTCCGAGCATGCCTAATCTTGTGGGCTCAAGGGTGTTGGTGCCACATAAAAAGTACCTAGTACACTCTGTAAAGTGGATGGCATTAGGAAACCCAATCAAAACAAACATGGAGCCCAGGCAGCTCTCCTGCTAAACTGTCCAACCCATGTCAGCATGGAGAATGGATGTTAAATGATGATGATGACGAAATATAAAATATTAGCACTAACCATAATGGAAATGTTCTCATTTTATTCTTTCCAAGCCGATTGCGATTGATAGGTGTGGAACATGGTACAGCATCTAAATGATGTGAACTACTAGGAAGAGCAGGTACCCAATTGTTTCGCTTGGATTTGTTTTCTCTTTGGAAGTGAAAAAGAAAATGAAACATTAAAAACTTACAAATCAGAAATGAAGAAATGTTATATTATAAAGTATAAAATAGCAAGCTATAAAAGAAATGCATATAATTGCAAAGATGCTTAAGAATTAATGAAAATTTCCATCAAAAGATTAATTAGAAAGAATGTAAATTACAAAGTATTTTAACATTTTTATTGAAAATGGAATAATTATATTGCTTGTTGAATTATTTGAAGTATTTTAGCAAGTTGCAGCAATAATTTCTTTTACAGATGAAAAAAGAAAGAAAGAAAGAAAAAAGGTAAAAAAAAAAAATCAAATTTTTATCAATGAAGATCCTTTCCATTGAGATTATATTACTTATTAATCATATAAAATCATTTAGAATAAATAATTGCAGCTTGTCCTTTGAAACATTAGTACATTGTACTAATGAAATTTAAAGTTAACAAATGCAGTGAGAAAATATTGATTGAAATATAAATGCCAGATCTATCAGGTTTGGTTTAAAAAGGCAACTTGAGATAATTTGATCGAAAGAACAAAGATTCTACTTAATAATTTATTTTAGAATAACAAAATTTAAACCTCGTGGGAAAGGGATCACTGGAAAGAGATACTGCTTTATACTTGTCATCATTTCCTTCAAAAATTTCATCTACTTCTGGAGCTTTCAACAAAGTGATGTTAGTTGCAAGAGTATGTTGCCCAAAACCTACAAAATAAAAAGGAAAAAAAAAAGAAAAGAAAAAGGAAAAAGTTATATTTATAAATAAATGCAAGTTTAAACTAAAATTTATAAATACTAATTAAAAAGAAATTTCTAAATACTTATTAATGAAAATTACTAAAAAAATCTTTTATGAGAATATAAATATTCTAACTAGCATATCTGCATTTTTATATCATTTCTAAAACATTAGACAAGCTCCATCTTTTTAAAGTGTCTTTTACTCTGCATTCTTTTATATAACTTACCGATTTTATATACATATATAAAATTCTATCACAAGTAGTTTTGTGAATTTCCAAACATTAGAGAAACATTACAAGTAAATTTAATAAATTAAAAAAATGTTTTTAAAATTACCCATTGCTGCTATCTTTTTCCTTTCTTCCACAGTAACCAGCCGGCGCCACATGGAAGGATATTTCTTGTAAAGTGAACCTCGAAACAGTCGAAGATAGTTCCCAACCTAGAATTTAAAAAAAAAATAGTAAATGATGTTTTAAATTTTTTTTTATATCCAATGTTTCTGCCAGCATGGAGTTTAATATATTGGCTGTCCTCTTGATCCTGTGTGACTTTATTTCTGTAGTTCAACAATCTGAAAAAACATTGTAACTATTGCTAATTTTCTCTGCAGTCACACCACTGCAGTTAATATCCTAGCAATTTATGGTACACACAAAATTACTTCAAATTCCATAACTGCAGAATGCCAGCATTCATTAACCATCTTTCACTTTTAGTCAGGAACCACACTACTCGAAAAGAAAGATGTCAGTTGGTTAAATTTTCTCAATATCCTGTCTCTCAAACACTAATCACTTGACAGTCATCAACAGCTCAAGCTCCAGCATTAGTTTCTTTACAAATATATAAAAGATAAAGTAGTTGTATGCTGTCAACTTAATGTGACAGTCCCCTGAAGGGAATAATACTACTGTTGGTTAGACCTAGGAAGCTGGACCGCTTCCTGTCGGCCTTGACACAATTACTGTGTCCTTATGTTTGCGAGGGGGAGACAAACTCCTCCACCCAGCCTAGCCTGCATTCAGGGACATGTTTCTGAGTCTTTGCTCGTCATCAGCCTGAAGTAGCATGACCAGCTGGTTGAAGAAGTCTGTTTAACACTCGCAAACATATACTATTTCAGTGAAACACATTCACTGATTACAAACATAAGGACACAGGAAATGTGTCAAGGCTGACAGAAAGCGGTCCAGCTTCCTAGAGTTAAATAGCAGTAGTATATTCCCTTATTGGGACTGTCACGTTAAGTTGGCAGCATACAACTACTTTATCGCATCACTACTGCTTAAGTTTCTCTGAGAGATTTATAATTAGATCATTTCTAATTTATATCAAATGGGTAACAGACTATTTACCACTTCCGGAAATGATTAGTATAAAGAGCTGACTAAGTATACATTAATATCTTGAGCAATCTGATAGTGCACTAATATTTTAGGTGTATTAGACTGACTAGTAGCTACTAGTTGATGTAACATCTCTAAAATGTTAGTATCATCAGTCTTCTAATGATTGTAATGCATACTAAGTTTTTTGTACTAATCATCACTTCCTCACTTTTAAGCTTACTTTCATCATCATTTAACGTCCTTCTTCCATACTAGTATGGGTTGGACAATTTCACAAGAGCTGACAGGCCAGAGGACTGCACCAAGCTCCAGTTTGTTCTGGCAGGGTTTTCATGGCTGGATGCTTTCTATGTAATACCAGCACCAGTGAGGTGACCAAGAATCTTGCAAGATAAAGATCCTTTGAGAGGGGTGGTAGTATTGAAGGAGGTGGCTCCGTGCCAGGTGATAAGAGCATAACAGAAGGAGGAAGAGATAGCAAGAGATATGGTGGTGAATGTGCCAGGGCATATGCTCGTGAGGATGAGAATACAAATGGGATGGAAGAGGATCACCAAGGATATGCAAGTAAGGAGGAAGGAAGGAATGCAGTAACTGGTGAAACCTGGGTCTATAACGGAGAGGGGGCAACAGAATAGCAATGATAAAGCTGGCAGGGCAAGGAGGATAGGGTTGGGCTGCAGGACTGGCAATTTCTTAGTACTTTAACCCTGATCATGTTCACAATGGAGTCTGTTGACTAAAACAATCTTTTGCAGTTCTTTGTCTGAATCTACTGTCGGATAACTCCTACTAGATACTGGTATATACAACTTTCATAGATATCCAGCCATAACCATCTTAATGACACAACCAAAAACCAAATAAAATTCCATCGGATGAAATTTAAAACAGTTAATTTAGAAACTGTTTTTGAAATATAATTGAAAAATAAACTACGTAAGAAATAGAGAATGAATTTTAAACCAAACATTTACTTTTCAAAATTTCAAATTATTATTATAGTCTAATCTTTGTGTTTAGTGGTTAAATAGTGCTTGTCGCATTTCATAATATAATATCAATTGCATTTGTTTTGCCAATTTCCACTTTGCTCCAAAGTACTGTTGCTGATTATCTTTTGTTATGAGATTTACAAATAGTAATTTTCTAATGTAGTCTTGTTGTTTGGTAAAGAGCAATGAAAGTGCATGGCTCAATGGTTAGAGTGTAGGGCTCACAATCATGAGGTATTGAGTTTGAAATCTGGACTGGGTTGTGTGTTATGTTCTTGAGCAAGACATTTTATTTTACGTTGCTCCAGTTCACTCAACCGTAGAAATGAGTTGCAACATCACTGGTGCCAAGCTTTGTCTTTCCCTTGGATAATATCAGTGGCATGCATGGGTGACTGCTGATCTTCCATAAAAAACCTTGTGCAGATTTGTGCCTCAAAGGGGAACTCTCTAGGTGCAATCCCATGGTCAGTCACGACCAAAGGGGGTCTTTACCCTGTTGTTTCATTCTGGGCTGTCAAACAGTTTCCAACTGTGGTTTTGAATATTCTTCAAATTACTCATTAAAAATTTTAATTTTGGACTGAGATTAAGATTGTTCCATAATAATGTAGCTTCATAGGCCTAAAATAAATAAAGCCAGCAACAATACAGTATTGTCTTACTTGGATATACTAAATAAAATATACATTTTAACACATAAAAATAAATCACGTCATTTTATGAATATCAGTGCCATCCTTTAAAGAATAGATCTTTCAATTATCTAGTCCCCACTACCATTATTATCAACAGCTAACCAAGATTACTTGTAATATGAAGCACTGGCTTAATTTCATTCCTGAACCATCTTAATCTATATTTAAGTGTCATAAGCTACAAAACTGAAGAAATTAGGTAAAATGAACTAACATTATGTTTCTTATTTAAATGATGCAACACTGCATGCTGAGACCCCCTTCGGTCATGACTGACCCTGGGATTGCACCTAGAATGTTACCCTCCCAAGCACAAGTCTGGGCAAGGTTGTTTATGGAAGAACAGCAGTCGCCCATGCATACCGGTCTCCCCTCTCCACACCACCAACGTCATCCAAGGGAAAGGCAAAGGCTGATAGAGCTTGGTACCTGTGACATCACAACTTTATTTTTACAGCTGAGTGAACTGGCGCAATGTGAAATAAAGTGCCTTGCTCAAGAACACAACATGTAACCCGGTCTGAGATTCGAACTCACAACCTCATGATTGTGAGTCCAAAGCTCTAACCACTGAGCCATGCGCCTTCACTGCATACTGATGCAAATTATGCCTAATATTTCCCCATGGTCAACTTTAAGTTAAATTAAACATGGTGATGATGATGATGGAAGCTCAGATAGCTTAGTACATAAGTTTATATGAAGAGATACACAAATGAAATGCTTTCAAATAAGAATAATGAAACAGAGACATTCTTCTATTTCTAATTTAGTTGATTTAGCCCTTGTTTGGGTAGATCTATAATTAATGTCATTCCAGATGTGATTGCTCCATATATTAGGGCCATGAAGAAGTATAAATCGAGTAACCGTGTAGAGGCTTATAATTAATATGATGATTGAGAAAGTGGCTAGTTGTATTCATAATGGGAATTCTCTCCAGGGACTGAAGGACTTACAAATCAAGATTAGGAATAAAACATGTCAAATATTTCTAAGAAATTTGGAACAGATTTAAGTTTGGATAATCATCAACATCATTTAACATCCATTTTCTATGCTTGCATAGGCTGGACAGAGTTTCTTTGAGGCAGATTTTCTATAGTTGGATGCCCTCAATGACACCAATCCTCACCTGTTTCCAAGCTAAGTATTATTTTCCCACGGTCAAAAGTTCTTGCAGACTGATCGACAACGCATGACTATGATATTTATTTATGACTATTATGCAATATCAAGACAAGGAGAGAAAGACACACACACACACAAAGTTTCCGATCGATCAGATACACTCACAAAGCTTTGATTAGCCTGAGGCTATAAAAGAAGACATTTACTCAAAGTGCCACATAGTCAGATTGAACCTGGAACCATGTGGTTGGAAAGCAAACTTCTAACCACACCAAGAATAGAAGTGCCAGTCATTTACAATGCATGTGCCTATAATTTTTTTAAAATTCATACACACACACATGCACGTGTGTCATAAAAATGCTAATTATTCATACAAGTTTATTAAGCACCAGTTCTAAAAGGAAACTGGTTATTTTCAGTTTAAAAAACATTGTCAAGTAAGACAATATATTCTAAGTAAAGAACTACAAAACACTGTAAACTTGGCATATTTTATCATAAAGGATCCTGATGAAGGAGGTTTGCCTGCTGTATATACAAATGTGGAAATATGCAGATTTTAAGTAAATGAACTAAAAATACAGATTCCCACCAATGCTCCATATGTCTTTGTATGTATAGCTGATAAACTTCTTTTATCTTACTCCCTAATAGTATTTTATATCAAGTTAACAATACCCTATGGGTTTTCCCTTTTTAACTTGCTGGGACTAGAGGATAGTACAGGATTATTCAGGATCTTCATAGACCAATGAAATTGATTTCCTTGAATCTTTATAAGTTATCACCTTTGGGAAAACATGAGCAGGGACAAAATTCCAGAGGGCAACTGTTCTGTGAAAAGAGGGTAGGGCATAGTTATTAATATGAATTCTGGGAGGTTGGACGCAATAAATGGAGACAAGTGAGTTGGAAATTTTCAAGTAGGAGCGACACGAACAGGGGCAAGTAGATTGTAAATGATATGAGTTCAGTTAGGTACCTAGATAGCACAAATGCTATATAGTCAAGCCCATCTGTCCTTTTTTGAATTGTCCTTGTCTTGAGAATAACAGGAGGAAAATTGCACACGTACGCCTTCTGCATAAAAACAAATAATTAAGTGAGATTCTAGCATACTTAATGTAATGAATCCAAATATCTTAATTGGTTAAAATTACGTACATAGCGAGGATACAAAAACCATGTTAAATAATTAACTTGTCAGCAAAACAGGGGAGACGACTCTGAATTTTAATTAAAATGTTTTGGCTCCAACATCTAACTTTTTGAACCTTTTTTTTTCCACCCCCTAAATAAAAGAAATATTCAGGCAACTGAATCTTATACAACTAAACAGACTAGGAAAAATCAAGCTAAACAGTATTAAAAATTCATAAATAAAACACTAACATTGTTTCTATTAAAAAAAAAAAAAAAATCTTCGAAATATCAATTTCATTTTCCAATTATTATTATTATTATTAATACTATTATTATTATTATTGATGTTGCAGCTGCTGCTACGACTACTACTACAAGCGGTAAATTGGTTGGCTAGTTAGAGCGTATTTGTTCTGGTTCTTAAGGCTCAAATTTCACCGTGGTAAACTTATCTTTGATCCTTCCGGAGTCGATAAGCTATAGTGCTGGTCAAGCACAGGGGTCATTATCTTCGACTGTTCCCTTTTCCAAAATTTATGCAAGAAATAATTTTTGTATATTCATAAACACACGTATAGAGACAGAAAGATTTGTGTGTGTGAGTGTGCGTGCGTGCGTGGTATGCCTTCTTCATCTGATTATCAGTGTAAACATAAAAATGAAAGGTAAATGAAAGAGGACACGCCAATGCCGCATCCTGGACAGCATAATTATACAAACAACATACATAAACAAGATCTACACTTAGTTTGTGTATATATATGTATGTGTAAATAAACGTACGAGTGTCTGCTTTAAATGTGCAACTACAGTAGCAGCCACCTCTGAAATTCAGAAAGAAAGAAATCGTTTTTGGTGCTGAAGAATCGCTTGGCAATCTTTTGAAAAGTTGTTTTGTTCCGTGTAATTAGAGAGAAGAATAATAGAGTGGAAAAATTGTTTCCTGCTGATAAATGAAACTTGAGCAAATTACGACCATCACACCAATATTTCTTTGAAAAACTGAACAGCCATATTTTCTAATTGTTATATTTTTATCATAATTGTTTTTCTCAGCAGTTTATTATTTAGCACCAGGACAACTCGGATCGAGAACTATGGCCAAAAATATTTCGGCTATGACTTCACTCATCTTTTTAGGACTATGTGAATAAAAAGGAGCTTTGGGTGAGATTAAATAAACAGGCCGAGCGACCACGTAGATATCTTTGTTGATACAAAAAAGAAATATAAATTTAGTCTCAGCCATATTTCTGAATAAAGAATGTATCAAGTTAATAACAACCATGTGCCTCTGTAAAAAAAAAGGGTAGCAGCGCTTCGGGTTAACCAAGTTATTTCCGTATTTCTGCAACAGCCTTTAATTAACTTTAATTACAAAATAAGATATAACAAAAATATATACATTTCCAATAAATATGGGATTAAAGTTGCTCTTTTCTTTGTTTCTGTTGCTGTTTTCCTTTTCTTTTATTTGTATCTTTCAACAAAAATTTATTAATATAATTTGCTTTTGAATACACACATACATACATATAATATATATTATATATATACATTAGATTATATTATATTGGTAGCGAGATGAATAACCGGCCGGTTAACTAGGTTCTTGTTTGATTCCACGGTAACGATTAACAAACTAATTCTTTTTATTTTGGTATCTTCATGAAAAAAAAAAATATATATATATCTATAATATACTTACCTCTGAGCCAATATAATAATATTCTCCTCCATCGTCAAGTTGGAATGATTTGGGTTTCTCACCGAAAGTCTTTGTTGCTGTGTGAGCGGCCATTATATCTGACTCAAATTACCATCAATCATGAGTGACTCTCCTTTACTTATACTCCAACTTCGAGTGTCACTCACTATGACGATGCAGTCGGCTTCTTGTTAGTTCTTCCTCCGTATTTCGTTTTAGCTTCTCATTTTGAAATTTAAATATTTCGTTTTTCACATCAACAGAAGAGTGTGGAAAATGGTTAATATAGATATTGCTGCTTTTCTGAATAAATTAGGCACAGAAGTGAAATGAAATAGCTTAATTTAGACGTTACACGTGGAACATATTCGATACGATTTCCGTATCCTACTTAGTCTAATTTGTGGTACTTATTTTGTTTTCACCGACTTAAATAAAGGAATGCGAAACTAAAACAACTATGGACCCATTGACCCCTCCCACAAAAACCTGACAACAAGAGATGCACGGAAAAAGCGTAAAAGCTAACATTTTCTTTTAGGCATCAAAAATTCCAAAAGGAGAAAGGAATTATTGTTGAATATATAGTTGGACTATGTTTTTATGTTTTATAAATAATCTAGAAGCGTTTAGCAGCTTTAGAGCAAATAATAAATCTAGTATAATAGCTAAGTTATATTAAAGAATAAAAATTTATTTCTCAATTCAAGCTTTTTTTTTAATTCTAGACAATTATAAGCAGAATCTAATTATTATGTTCGATTAAATTCTGAAGAAGACTAACATTCTAATGTTCATTATATGGCGGAGTTTTGGAATAGTTGACCCTCGAAGTCCTTATAAACCCATATGAAAGGAAAAGGGTGTTTATTTGGAGAAGGGTTAGCTTTGATTCTTAAAAATAAAAAAAATATTCAGGTGTTTCAAACAACGGAAATTACGATCCTGAAAATAAATAAATAAATATCATAAAATTTTTCCAAAAATTACAGGGTTTTTTTCTTCATTTCCCCCCAACTTCGTCACTGATATTTCCCGTAAAATATGCGATTTCGAAAGACACCTTATTCCTAGATAGTAGAAAGATAGTTTTATTTATTTTTCGTTTCGTACTATCCCGTCGTCAATTCCTGGGAATTAAATCTGTTCTTTTCGGGCCTTCATTCGCCAAAGGAATTTGATAATGCATTACAGGCACTTTCAAGCAGACAGATTTTGTAATTACATTAACGATGATGATGATGGTTGCATGCCAATGAAAATGTTAATAAAGGCCATCATAATCATAGATACTATCGTTTCTAACATTCATATTTTTAAAAATAATTGAGTTCATGTCATGCAGAATGTGATTTCACTCCTCTCTGTCTTTCTTTTTTCACTTTTACCTCTCTTTCTTCTCTAATTAGGTAGGTAGATAGGTGGTACGGATGGGAGTCACTACATATCTAATGTCTCACACCATGTGTTACGAACTGTGTACCATTTTTCCTCTAAGCGACTACTTGGACTTCTATTTCTACCCTATCCTTTCTTCAACGTATCTTTGATGTTTCACTGGAACTATTGTTCAGAAACACATGAGTGAGAAATGAATTCTAAGTTTGTCTTTTTCCTCTCTAGACTGAATGGAAAAAGTTCTTGGTTCATGATATTATTTGAGACGCAGTAGAGATGTGATATATCTTATCATTATCATTTCATCGCTCCCTCTCACACACACACACACTGAGGTCCTGGAAGAGTAGAAAGACAGCATTCAACATGAGCTTAACACTAGCTACTCTTTCAGGAGTAGCTGTGTGGTAAGTAGCTTGCTTGCCAACCACACGGTTCTGGGTTCAGTCCCACTGCGTGGCACCTTGGGCAAGTGTCTTCTACTATAGCCTCAGGCCGACCAAAGCCTTGTGAGTGAATTTGGAAGACAGAAACTGGAAGAAGCTCGTCGTATATATATCATCATCATCATCATCATCGTTTAACATCCGCTTTCCATGCTAGCATGGGTTGGACGATTTGACATATATATATATATATATATATATATATATATATATACATATATATACATGTGTATATGTTTGCATGTCTGTGTTTGTCCCTCACCACCACCACCAACATTGCTTGACAACTGATGCTGGTGTGTTTTCTTCCCTGTAACTTAACGGTTTAACAAAAAAGACCAATAGAATAAGTACTAGGTTTACAAAGAATAAATCTTGAATTCCTTTGTTATTGTCTGGAGGACTATGATGAATAAGAGGGGGCAGAGGACTGATCCTTGGTGAATCCCAACTTCTACTTGGAATTCTTCTCTATACTCGTTGCTCACCATCACCTTACTGACAGCGTCCCTGTACAGGGCTTCTGCAGCTCTTACCAGCCACTTGTCTATTCCCAGTTTCCGCATTGACCACCAGATAAGGGATCGGGGGACCCTGTCAAAGGCTGCTCAACTAAAGGTGGTGTTCCAGCATGGTCGCAGTCAAATGACTGAAACAAGTAAAAAAATAAAAGAATAATATTGTGGCTTAAAACACTAGAGTGGAACTTCATCGAACACACTTCTTTTTATACAGATCTGATGAAATGTCACTCTAGTGCTTAAAACCACAAATATTATGTAACTTTCCAGATGGAACTTTCATGTGCAATGGTGTAAAATCAGAAACAGTTGTAACTAGACAGTAAAGATGTGCTAAACTTTTTCTTTGTCCTCTTATTTTGATTTTTATGTGTATACATACAGGCATACATACATACATACATACATACATATATATAAACGTTTGTACTTGGCTTTTGTTGACTTGGAGAAAGCCTTTGACAGGGTCACCTGATCCTTTATCTGGTGGTCAATGTGGAAACTGGGAATAGACAAGTGGCTTGTAAGAGCTGCACAAACCTTGTACAGGGATGCTGTCAGTAAGGTGAGGGTTGACAATGAGTATAGTGAAGAATTCCAAGTAGAAGTAGGGGTTCATCAGGGATCAGTCTTCAGCCCCCTCTTATTCATTGTAGTCCTCCAGGCAATAACAGGAATTCAAGACAGGCTGCCCCTGGGAGCTCCTCTATGCTGATGACCTTGCTCTAATAGCCGAGTCACTGCCAGAATCGGAGACAAAGTTTAGGGTGTGGAAGCAAGGTCTAGAATCGAAGGGCCTTAGGGTTAACCTGGTCAAAACCAAAGTCTTAGTAAGTAGGAAGGCTGTCAAATCACAACCACCTTCAGGTAGATGGCCCTGCTCAATCTGAAGAAAAGGCATAGTAGAAATTCCATACGATGTACCTGGGGTAAGCTATGGACACATAAAAGGTGCAGCAATATCAAAGGAAGGTTGACTGAGAAAATAGTTTTTGTGTGTGGCAGATGCACTGGGGCAATAAACACTGAAGATGTACAGAAAACTGATTCCATCACATGCCAGGGGGAGAAACTAGAAGTAGTTAATAGCTTCTGCTACCTAGGTGACCAAGTCAGTTGTGAGGTTGGTTGCTCTGAGAGTGTAGCGACTAGAGTAAGAAGAGCCTGGGCAAAGTTTAGGGAGCTCCTACTTCTGCTGGCAACTAAGGGCCTCTCACTCAGGGTGAAAACTAGACTGTATGATGCATGTGTGCGAACTGCCAAGCTACATGGCAGTGAAACATGGGTCATGACTGCAGAGGACATACGTAGGCTCAAAAGAAATGAAGCTGGTATGATCCACTGGATGTGTAATGTCAGTGTGCACACAGGACAGAGTGTAAGCACCCTGAGAGAAAAGTTGGACATAAGAAGCATCAAATGTGTTGTGCAAGAGAGGCGACTGCCCTGGTATGGTCATGTATTGCGTATGAATGAAAACAGCTGTGTGAGGAAGTACCTCTTCCTAACTGTATAAAGAACCTGTGGAAGAGGTAGACCCAGGAAAACATGGGATTTGGTGGTGAAGCATGACCTTCAAACACTGGGCCTCACAGAGGCAATGACAGGAGACCGGGACCTTTGTAACTAAAGTGAGATCACAGCCATGCATGTCCAGCCCTGTTAAGAATACTCCTGATGCATCAGGCAATATGATATACTTGAGAAGACCTGCTGAGTCAAGTGAAACCAATATCGTAGCTGGAACTGGTGGCTCCTGACTGGCTCCCATACCGATGGCACGTAAAAAGCACCACCCGTACATGGTCAATGCCAGGCCTGCCTGACTGGCTCCTGTGCTGGTGGCACGTAAAAAGCACCCACTACACTCTCAGAGTGGTTGGTGTTAGGAAGAGCATCCAGCTGTAGAAACTCTGCTAGACCAGATTGGAGCCTGGTGCGGCCACTGGCTCTTCAGACCTCAGTCAAACTGTCCAGTCCATGCCAGCATGGAAAACAAATGTTAATCAATGATGATGATGATGATGATGATGATGATATATTTATATATATATATATTATTGCCAGAGCAGCTGTCTGGCTTCCGTGCCAGTTGCACGTAAATAGCACCATTTGAGCGTGATCATTACCAGCGTCGCCTTACTGGCACTTGTGCCAGTGGCACGTGAAAAACATTCAAGCGAGATCGTTGCCAGTGCCACTGGACTGGCTCCTGTGCAGGTGGCACGTAAAAAACACCATTTGAGCATGACTGTTGCCAGTACCGTGTGACTGGCCCTCATGCTGGTGGCATGTAAAAGTACCCACTACACTCTCGGAGTGGTTGGTGTTAGGAAGGGCATCCAGCTGTAGAAATTCTACCAGATCAGATTGGAGCCTGGTGCAGACTTCCGGTTCGCCAGTCGTCAGTCAAATCGTCCAACCCATGCTAGCAGGCGGACGTTAAACAATGATGATGATGATGATGTATATATATATATATATATATATATATATATATGTATATGTATATATGAGGCTTTGTGAGGAGGTAGATTCCTCTTTAAAGGATGTCAACATCCAAGTGTCCTCCGATTATACCATATATATTGATGAACTTTCTGGAATCCTGCTTTTCTGTGCTAGTAGTAGTGTTATACACATTTTGGAGTTCGAGTATTTCCTATAAATGTTTACTTCTCATCAAAATATGTGGGTATAGTTATAGCAATATATCATAAAGATAATATTTTACTATTGAACACTCAATCTATTAGGATGTAAAAACAAATGTATCAATTTTTCATCCTGAAGAAATATATACCTTCGATATTTCATAATGAAATTTTAATTGTGATTTAATTGAAGATTGATATGGAAACGATCGTAGGCTTATATAATCAACAAAATGTAAATAAATTGATTATGCTGGGTTCAAACTTCATTTTCTTTATTATATATATATATATATATATATATATATTGATAGGAAGGACAACAAAAGAAAGAAAGAGACCTCAATATTATGCAAATAGAGGAATTTATCTGTAAATAATATGTGACACTCATTCAGTAGTCATGATATAACTCCGAGTTTCGGATGCCGGGGTAGGAGCCCACGCCATCTCTTCAGTTATCTGGCCATTGAAAATTCATTTTTCATAGGAATTTTCAATGGCCGGATAACTGAAGAGATGTTGGTGTGGGCTCCCACCCTGGCATCCGAAACTCGGAGTTTTATCATGGCTACTGAATAAATGTCACATTATTTACAGATATATATATATATATATATATATATATATATATATATATATATATATATATTACATTTTAGAAAATTCCTGCTGACTTTTTTGGAATCCACATGATGGCACCACAGCTAGAAACCAATAGCAAAGGCTGAAGGGAGACAATTGTTTATCTTCATGGCACTTTGTTGATCACAAGATGGCAGTGCAGCCGAAGATCAGTGGACAATGGCAAAGGGAGATAATCACCGAGGGTTTTACCCTTAAAAATGAGGCTTTTCCCTCTTCCATATTTTAAAGAGGTCTCAGGCCAGCAGTGTTTGGGGTCTGAAGATACACCATAAGGCTAAACTCCTTATGAGTGAGAAACCCAGGATAACCCCATAAACTGGCCCACCCTGCTATTATATATATACATACACACACACATATATAACCAAATAAAATAAAATAAAATAAACGAGCATTAAAAATAACAAACAACAAGAGAACATGCACATATATATATATCATCATCATCATCATCATCATCGTTTAACGTCCGCTTTCCATGCTAGCATGGGTTGGACGATTTGACTGAGGACTGGTGAAAACCGGATGGCAACACCAGGCTCCAGTCTGATTTGGCAGAGTTTCTACAGCTGGATGCCCTTCCTAACGCCAACCACTCAGAGAGTGTAGTGGGTGCTTTTACGTGTCACCCGCACGAAAACGGCCACGCTCGAAATGGTGTCTTTTATGTGCCACCCGCACAAGCCAGTCCAGGGGCACTGGCAACGATCTCGCTCGAAAATCCTACAGGAGCCAGTCAGGCGGTACTGGCAACGGCCACGCTCAAAATGGTGCATCTCATGTGCCACCCGCACAAGAACCAGTCCAGGGGCACTGGCAACGATCTTACTTGGCTTGCCGGGTCTTCTCACGCACAGCCCATTTCCAAAGGTCTCGGTCCGTAGTCATCGCCTCGGTGAGGCCCAATGTACGAAGGTCTTGCCTCACCACCTCAGCCCAGGTCTTCCTGGGCCTACCTCTTCCACGGGTTCCCTCAACTGTTAGGGTGTGGCACTTTTTCACGCAGCTATCCTCCTCCATTCTCACCACATGTCCATACCAGCGCAATCGTCTCTCTTGCACGCCACAACTGATGCTTCTAATGTTCAGCTTTTCTCTCAAGATACTTACACTCTGACGGGTATTCACATTGACATTACACATCCAACGGAGCATACTGGCTTCATTCCTTGCGAGCTTACGTATGTCCTCAGCAGTTACAGCCCATGTTTCACTGCCATGTAGCATGGTTGTTCGTACGCATGCGTCATACAGTCTGCCTTTTACTCTGAGTGAGAGTCCCTTTGTCGCCAGCAGGGGTAAGAGCTCTCTAAACTTTGCCCAGGCTATTCTTATTCTAGCAGCTACACTTTCAGCGCACCCACCCCCACTACTAACTTGGTCGCCCAGATAGCGGAAGCTATCGACTACCTCTAGTTTTTCACCCTGGAATGAGATAGAAGTTGTTTCCTGTTTGTTTGCAGTCTTTATTGCACCTGAACATCTGCCACAAACAAAAACTAACTTGCTAGTTAACCTGCCTTTGATGTTGCTGCACCTCTTATGTGTCCATAGCTTGCACCGGGTACATCTTATAGAGTTACTACCTACTCCTTTTCTACATACTGAGCAGGGCCATCTACCTGAAGGGGTTTTATATATATATATATATATATATATATGGACTTTAGGTTGGTTGATATATGTTTGTGATATATTTAAAGTAACCCAAAGCCTAAAGTTCATTTATTCCTCATCATTGCTCAGTGCTACTACTACTACTGCTGCTGCTGCTACTACCACCACCACCACCACCACCAATACCACTACAATATTTACCATTACGTTGAAAAATACCATACCTCAACAGGCAGGTTATAACATCCGAGAGCATGCAAAAGAATGATGTGGTAGAATGTTTCTTTGCATAGTTTGGCATATACGAATTGTTAGTAGTAATCCACAGGTAACGATAGAATGATGTTGTAAGAGAATAGAATTAGAACTAGTGAAAGTTGTAGGGTTGTGGGACGTTGTTACACAGTTGCTGACAGTAAATTTCATTTCTCCCTCTGGCCAAGGTTCTAGTTGGTCAGCCAGACTTCGTTCTCACTGAGTCATCACCAACTGATTTTTGCTTGGGGTGTTCTTGCTTTTATAACTATTCAGAAGGATAGACATA
Source organism: Octopus bimaculoides (assembly GCF_046866305.1). Classification (NCBI taxonomy): domain Eukaryota; kingdom Metazoa; phylum Mollusca; class Cephalopoda; order Octopoda; family Octopodidae; genus Octopus; species Octopus bimaculoides. The sequence continues at coordinate 4,318,941 of NC_142944.1, forward strand.
TCATTGAGAACAATAGATTTAGTTGGTGGTCTTGTTATCTCTGTTCTAGCTTTTGGTGAAGTAGAAGAGGTTAGAAAGGGTCAAGTGGTGAAGACATCATTTCGGCCTAGCTAAAGGCATCTGGAAAATGTAAAACTGCTGTCAGAGAAAAATTATTGTTCCACCATGGGAAAAGTTCTGTTGCAGTGTTAATTTAAATTTGGCTATGGTGGATCAAATCCACTTCATGCATGCAAGATCCACTACATATCCTTAGTTCGTTATTAGTGATGGAAACAGTATTGGTTCTGAATAGCATTCTATATAACAGAGATGTACTTGCATAGCAAGTGACCTGATGTGAGAATGTGTGCTGAAACAAAAACAATTGCAGTGTGAAAAGTGTTTATAAGCCATTTAAAAACACACAAAAACCGTTAGATTCACTTCAACATTTATATTTAATTTGTCAAAATATTTTCTTCGCTTTGAGATGCAGCACAGAATTTTGTCAGTGAACAGGTCATGGTTTTAAAGTGATGAAAATATTTTGACAAATTAAATTTAAATGTTGAAGTGAATCTAACGGTTTTAGCATTCTATATACATCTTACTTAATTTGCATATACCGTAGAAAGCCACAAAACTGCAGTTTTGACTTGAGAAAGCTTATCATATAGATGTACATTACTAAAAATCACAAAAGTGCATCAGTTGCTGACAAAAACCATTCAGCAGTGGTGGAGGAATTGATAAATCTAGATTTCTGTGTTTTTGCATGTCTTCAGTAGCAAGTATTTATCTTTATATGAGAAGCTGCAGTTTTATAGTTTCCGATAGTATAGCCACATTAAAAGTAAGATATGCAAAAAATATCTTTAATAGTATTTTATTTCTGTTTGAGATTTGAAGCTTATTCTACACAAAATATACGTTGAGTAATTGTCAAATAATACGGTTACACTTTTTTACCGTTTTTTTTTTCTTTTTTTTTTCACATTGTTGCTAAAGGAAATTGTCATTGAAAAACTTATTCTGAATCTTTGTACTGCTTTAGATTTTTCACCAAACTATCTTCTTGTAGAACATTACCAAATTGTTTTTCTTCTGTTTTTCTGCTAGTCACTCATGGCTGCATTTTATCAATATATGTTTAGTTATTTGAGCTGGAGCTCAGCCCCAACCAGAGAAAAGCATGATAAACGTGAAACAGGTTGTCTCCCTTTTCCTTCGCATTTGTTAATATCTAAAAAAAATGTTTGTACATGTTTCTTTCTACATCTATATTTTTACTCCATCATCATCATCATCATCATTTAATATCTGTTTACCATGCTGTCATAATTTGGATGGATTGACAAGAGCCATTAATTTATGAGGGGCATTCCTGACCAGATATGGACATTGCAAGAGAATACAAAACATTTTTAGGACCAAGAAAGTGAACAACATTAAACATTAATCTATGTTTCATTGATATTAATAAAAAAAAAATAACATAGAACTTTATTTTTATACATAACAACACCATCTAAAAACAAATTTTTCTTGTGCTTTTGGCATTCTTTCCAAATTGTGGAGCTAAACCAGAAGCAATAGAACTTTTCATATATCAATTTTTCTGTTGATTTAAATGTGACCCCCACCACCAAATCTATTTTCACATTGAATTGTCTGCTAATTATCACATTATGTGTGCTTCATTTAGTGATTGTGTTAGTGCTAATTAGCAACTATAGACTATCAGTTAACGACTTGACATGTGACCTGTTTACTCATTTTACTCCTCAGAGTTTCAGTGGTTAAATATTTTGATCTGAAAATAAAAAGCTAAGTAAATAATTTTAAGCTTTCTATTTATGTTTCTTATAACAACAGTGGCCTGATTTTTAAAACTTTATCTCCATTTTGCTTACATTACACAAATAGAGAGCAAATTCTACTGATTGTTTACGGATTAAATATAACTTGTAATTAAATTTGCAGCCGAAGTTATTTCTGATTTTGTTTTGTATTTTAAACTTAATTAGTTTAGTTCCATTCTTATTTTACTACCACACTCGTGTCATGAGAAATGCTGACAGTTTTATTAATGACAGAAAACGGCACATCTACACAATGGGAGGAACCATTGCTAAATGTCAGGAAATCTAGTAAATAAATGTACATAAACAGAATTGAAGCACTTGAAAAATCAGATAGGGTTGCACTGTCTTGATTGAAAATATCACCTACATAATGTAAGTGTGTGTACGCGTATACACACACTCATGCAGACACACATGCACGCACACACATATATGATGGACTCTTCTGTCAGTTTCGACATATGAGCCTCTGACAACATACTCTTTCTTTGTCAGTCATAATGCTTATGTCAAATGTGACATTTAAGTCCCGCCAACGTTTTACAAAGAAGGCCATAGATCCTGCAAGTATGAGGATTACAAGTCAGTGCAGGTGATATATTTTCACCCGTTTTTCTCCTTTGTCTTGCACCCTGAAGCCTATTAATGCTGGTCACACCAAAGTTTCTTATACCATTTTGACACAACGATCTCCGTTTTGTTCGTTCCAAGGCTGTTTGCTCAAAAGTGTTGTGAGCTATCTTCGTTTCTAAGAGGTTACTCTTCAGCTTGTCCCTATATCTCAGCCATGATCGACCAACATTCCTGTGCCCACTCTCAGGCTGGCTGTACATGAGGACTTTGGGTATTCTTTGGTCACTCATTCTGACGACATGGCCAGCCCAGTGCAAGTGTAATTGTATAGGGAAGCTCTCCATTCCACCAATCTTACACTTTGCTAAACAAGTCGGCATTAGAAACCCTGTCATTTAGTGTATGTATATATATATATATATATATATACACATGAATTATCTAAGTGTCCATAAGTCAGGGAAAAGATGCACTCATATATCTGTTGATAGAGTGGGTATATTATCCGAAATGTACAGTATTATATATATAACATAATATATATATATATATATATATATATATATATATATATTTGAATAAGTTGGAGTCAACAAGAAGGAGTACAAAGGAGCATTTATCTGTAATCACTACAAGTGTTTCCACACAACATAGCTCTCCAACTTTGCAGGTATTTGGTTATGTAACTGTTTCCCCACATTATGAGATCTTGTTGTGTTTCCTCAGATGGTATATAAATATTGTTTCTGTTTTCTGTAAGTTTAAATTCTCAGCTTCAATCACATCCTTTCTGTCTGCAAGGTAGCAGTAGTCACTCAGTGTATCAAAAAATGTGTTGTGGTTGAAAGTCTGTTTATGAAAGTGCTTTAAAAGTACAGATGGAGTGCAAGGGTGGCTATACTATGGATGGTAAGTATTTAGGTTCATATTAAAGGGAGTGCCATTCTATTTCTTTCTACTGCTAATACATTCTTCATGGTTGGTTACATTTTCCATTTTCCTTGGCTGACCTTCAAGAATTCACAGGTCATTCAGTTGATGAATCACCAGTGAATACATGTACATATATGATGAATATGTACAAGTAAGTTGTAGCCGTTCTTTACCTTGTGGAATGATCCCCTGAAAAGACATCAGAGTCTAAGTTTGAATCTTTTGAGTGCTAGTGTCATATAAAAAGCACTGAATCCACTCTGCAGAATGTTGGGAAGGGCATCCAGCTGTAAAAACTCTGCCAAAACAAACTCAGTAGCCTGAGGTGGTCTTTTACCTGGCCAGCTTCCATCAACAGTCCTACTCATGCATACATGAAAGATAGATGTTAAATAATGATGATGATAATGATGATGATGATGATATATATATATATATATATATATGTATGTATATTCCTGTTCACTTGACATCTATATGTATATGTTATGTGAATACTCTTTTACTCTTTTACTTGTTTCAGTCTTTTAACTGCGGCCATGCTGGAGCACCGCCTTTTAGTCGAGCAAATCGACCCCAGGACTTATTCTTTAGAAGCCTAGTACTTATTCTATCGGTCTCTTTTGCCGAACCGCAAAGTTACGGGGACATAAACACACCAGCATCGGTTGTCAAGCGATGTTGGGGGGACAAACACAGACACACAAACACATACATACATACATATATATATATACATATATACGACGGGCTTCTTTCAGTTTCTGTCTACCAAATCCACTCACAAGGCTTTGGTCGGCCCGAGGCTATAGTAGAAGACACTTGCCCAAGATGCCACGCAGTGGGACTGAACCCGGGACCATGTGGTTGGTAAGGGTTAGGGTTAGGGTTAGGGTTAGGGTTGAAAACAAACGTGTTTAAAATTTGATTTCATCTTTATATTTGTATATGTATGTCTGTGTGTGAAACTGATGACTAAATACAATTTACAATAAAAATTTGCAGTTTTATTTTGATTAAAATACCAGCTTCTTCAGAGCAAAACCTTTGAATGCTTTTCACCAGCCTTCAGTATCTGTAACTGTCACCCACTCCCACTCTTCTCTTCCTCGCACAAGTGATGAGACACACAATGCGTTTTATTATATGTAAGATTAGCAAGCCTTGGGGACACTGTTTCACAGCATCCACTTTGTGCTCTGAATAACAGATTTCTATTGATAATTTTAGTGTCATTGCTCTGGGGGATGTTTAAATCTCTAATCAACAGGTAAAAAAATCACCCCCTTCAACACTATTCACTACTCCCCCTACTAGCTATGAGGTCTTTGTCTTGCAAGTTATTTGGTGACCCCTGCCTGTCAGGGTTGGTGCCACATAAAAAGCACTCTGCATACATTGTAAAGTGATTGGCATTAGTAAGGGCATTTAGCCATAGAGACCATACCAATGCTGACAGTAGAGTTTGGCCTAGTCCTCTGGCTTGTCAGCTCCTGTCAGATCATTCAGCTCTTACCAGCACGATGGAAAACAGACATTAAATGATGATGATGATGATGATGATGATGTAGTTGAAACTACAGATGCAAAATGTTGTTCTACCAAATATGGCTGAGACTGAAGTACGATTCTTGAATTAGTTTGCATGCATTTTCTTAAGGAATCCTCTAAACTTTAACAAAGTAGAAATGCAAGCAAAATTAGTTCATTATTTCTGCTCCTAAAGGTCTTTGGTGAATTAAAATTGTAGTTGCAGATGAATGGTTGAAATAGTAAATGAAGGGAGAATAAAAGAGAAAATGAATAAAAAGGTTTACACGTGAATACTTTATGAGACAAGAGATTTGGTCTAAAATTGTGTGTTGAAACTAAAATGATTGCAGCATAGAATGTACAAGTCAGTCATTCATAAAAACACAATGAATGTTAACTTCACTTTTATTATTTATTATTTGGTGTCAACATTTTTGTTGCTTGAAACTGTGACTTGTTCACTGATGGCACTTTTTTTATCTGCATTCTAATTGTAACACTGTATTTCTGTGGATTTGGATTCACTTCTCTTTTGTCAATTATGACAAAATATAAGAATTGAGGTCTGTCTCAATACATCTGAGGTAGCTAAGCATATAACTGATGTTGTCCTTTTAACCATGTCCATTCACATCCACCACACAACCAAAGCCCTATGTATTCTGTATGGTTCGTATGTATTTTAGGGAAGAATCCTGGAACAACCACACCTCACCCAATTAGGTGACTTTTAGTCACTGCTGCAAATTAGGGAAGATTACCAACTAAAAAGCAAAATATACCTATTTCCATCTCACACTCTGCAAATTCTCTTACATTATTATTACCTTACAAATTGCAGCCAATCCTTTAGGTCTGCTGCTAAAAGATCTCAAGGAACATTGTATAATCCTCTCACCATTTCTCAAATGTAAGCATTTCTCCTACTGAGAAAGCTTCAGCATTTACACTTAATTCCACCAATTTTCCACCAATAATGGGACACACCCAGTAACTTCAAATGAGGTTGCCATCCTTGACAATGTCTTTTCATTCAACATCAAGTGTTTCAACAGCTTGCAAATAAACTGGTTTAAATATTTCCATTTTCTAATGAAAGACAACAAAAGTCTTTTTGATATCAACCTGCCTGAGGCTGCTTCTTGTTCTATGATATAAACTTCTTGCTTTAAAGTAATCTAAATTAAAATGTTCCATCAAAATTTCATGTTAATCTCTGTACCAAAAACAAGCTTAATAATGACAATGTTATTTTACTAATTTCTTTATTATTTTCATTAACTGAACAAAGGCAGTTTATTTCAACAGAAATATGGTGAGAAAAGGGTTAAATCTCAAAGCTAAATTCTTTAAGGATACTACACCAGATCAATGACATATGGAACATTACTTGTCAAAGAATAATGTAAAACAATGTTTGTAAGTTTAATAGAACATAGTTCAATGTAAAATAAATAAATAAATAATAACTGTTCTTTTATTTTCTAAATATTTATTGCATCAAAATGAAAACACAATAAGCCAATATTAGAAAATTTTATAAAAATAAATACATTTCTGTGTGTAAATGTGTGTGTGTGTGTGTGTATATATATATATATATATATATATATATATATATATATACATACACACACACACACACACAGTGGCAGACTGGCCAGGTTGCCAGCTTGCCTGATGGCAAGTGGGCCCCTGCGCCATTAGAATCCATATATGGGGGCCCATGTTAGTATCTAAGGGGCCCATCCCCTCAAGTTTGAGAATTTTTTATTCACTCCAGGAAGAATGCATTAATCATTTCAGCCTGGCTGTTTTTGTAGACAGTTGAAAAGAATACTTTTAACAAAAAAAAAAAAAAATTAAATGATAGCATTGTAGTTGCAGGGGGGGGGGGGGCCCTTAGTTTTCTGGCAACCAATATTTTTAGACTCAATTTGCCACTGTATATGTATATATGTGTGTGTGTGTGTGTGAAATACAAAGGGAGCCATTCAAGATTGATAAATATTTTTATTTTAAATACAATAAAATACCAATAAGATGAAATGTTATATTTCCAATGACTTTTCTTTCCTCAACAGCTAATTTTAGCCAGGAATTCCTTCTTTTAGTACTATAAAACTGGCAGTATATTTTCTGATTGAACCAAAAAAACTATTTTTGACAGATTTTTCTTTTTTTCTTTTTTACAAACAGCTAAAATTCTCCCTTACTTACGACTCCTGACAAAAGTGTCACTGTTCTTGCAAGTGACAGGGTTAGAGTTAGGGACAGAATTTAAAATTTAAACAGACACCACAAGGCAACATCCAGTCCAACATTCTAAGTATTCTGCCAATCCAACATCTGAGACTAGGACCTTTTATTTATTTATTTATTTTTTTTCGGTTCTATAGGGAGAAAAGGTATAGCTGATCACAGCAAAATTTTAATCCATAGCACAGAATGGCGCCACAAATACCAAGAAGAATTTTAAGATTGTAACAATTCTGCCAAGCTGCCACCTTTTTTTAATAATATAAATCTAATCAAATTCTATTAAATCTATGCAATTGTTTCATAATTTATACTTGTTCTGCACAATTCTAAAGCTTGTCAATTCTTAAATCCATTTGAAATTTAATAAACATATAATGGATATGTTTATGATGAGAAGATTAAGAAAAATGGTAGAGAAGTCTAAAAATAAAAATAAAAAAACAAATAGTTTTATGATTGGTTTTAAGAAGCAATAATTGTTTGAATTTCTTCTTCCATAAATAAGTGTCTAGGATACTTTATACGAATATTAATTTGGGGATCAAGGCAAAATGGGTGCCCAGAATTAGACAGGCTTGGAGAAGAAGGGTGTGGAAGCTTAAAGACCCTGCAAACGGACAGAGACTTAGAGACAAGTTACTTGAAGCATTTAACGAAATAGAAGGGGATATAGCATCATACAACGTGGAAGACAATTGGAGATTTCTGCGGGACAACCTGTTGAAAGCCACCGACCAGATTTGTGGGTGGTGTAAGGTCCCCTCCCAACCCAGAGTAACGTGGTGGTGGAACAAGGAGGTAGACAGGGCTATTAGACAAAAGAAACAAGCTTGGAAGGACTGGAAGAACGGTGGTAGCAGGGAATTGTACCAATGTGCCAGAAGGGAGGCTAGGCGACAGGTTTATTTAGCCAGAGGGGAAGCAGATAAGGAAAGATTTGCCAATGTTCTGCGCCGTGAGGACCAAAGACTCGAGGTATTTCGGGTTGCAAGACAGTGTAGGAGAGAGAATAGTGATGTTGTAGGAGAGAAATGTGTTCGCATGGATGATGGTACGCTTGCATTAAATGAGGATGCAAAGAAAGAGGTCTGGAGATGCCACTACGATAGATTGCTTAATAAAGAGAATGAATGGGAGAAAGAGAGCCTGCCTTATGTCGACCCAATAGAGGGACCAGCTATCCGAGTTGATAGTACCAGGGTAGATAAAGCAATTAAGAGTATGAAGACCGGGAAAGCCCCCGGCCCATCAGGAATCACTGCAGAGATGCTCAAAATATCTGGCAGTGTTGGCTATAGCCTAGTCACCCGTATTACGAACCAGGTGATACACGAAGGAGTCATACCCTATGACTGGTGTAGCAGCATCATAGTCAACTGCTACAAAGGTAAAGGGGACGCTTTAGATACAAATAATTACAGAGGCATCAAGCTGTTAGATCAGGTTATGAAAGTTACAGAGAGGGTCATAGCCCAACTAATTAGGGAGCGAATCAATTTAGATGAGATGCAGTTTGGGTTCGTGCCAGGTAAAAGCACTACTGATGCCTTATTTCTAGTGAGACAGTTGCAAGAGAAATACCTAGCCAAGGATAAACCTCTGTACCTGGCTTTCGTTGACATGGAGAAAGCCTTTGACAGGGTCCCCCGATCCCTTATCTGGTGGTCAATGAGGAAACTTGGGATAGAAGAATGGCTAGTGAGAGCTGTGCGAGCCATGTACAGAGATGCGGCCAGTAAGGTGAGGGTTGGAAATGAGTACAGCAATGAATTCCGGGTAGAGGTAGGGGTCCACCAAGGTTCCGTCCTCAGCCCCCTATTATTTACCATAGTCCTCCAGGCAATCACAGAGGAGTTCAAGACAGGTTGCCCCTGGGAGCTCCTCTATGCTGATGACCTTGCCCTAATTGCGGAGTCACTATCAGAACTAGAGGAGAAGTTTCAGGTGTGGAAGCAAGGTCTAGAACTGAAGGGCCTTAGAGTCAACCTAGCTAAAACCAAAATCCTAATAAGTAGGAAGGTAGATAAAACACAAACCCCTTCAGGTAGATGGCCCTGCTCAGTATGTAGAAAAGGAGTAGGTAGTAACTCTATAAGATGTACCCGGTGCAAGCTATGGACACATAAGAGGTGCAGCAACATCAAAGGCAGGTTAACTAGCAAGTTAGTTTTTGTTTGTGGCAGATGTTCAGGTGCAATAAAGACTGCAAACAAACAGGAAACAACTTCTATCTCATTCCAGGGTGAAAAACTAGAGGTAGTCGATAGCTTCCGCTATCTGGGCGACCAAGTTAGTAGTGGGGGTGGGTGCGCTGAAAGTGTAGCTGCTAGAATAAGAATAGCCTGGGCAAAGTTTAGAGAGCTCTTACCCCTGCTGGCGACAAAGGGACTCTCACTCAGAGTAAAAGGCAGACTGTATGACGCATGCGTACGAACAACCATGCTACATGGCAGTGAAACATGGGCTGTAACTGCTGAGGACATACGTAAGCTCGCAAGGAATGAAGCCAGTATGCTCCGTTGGATGTGTAATGTCAATGTGAATACCCGTCAGAGTGTAAGTATCTTGAGAGAAAAGCTGAACATTAGAAGCATCAGTTGTGGCGTGCAAGAGAGACGATTGCGCTGGTATGGACATGTGGTGAGAATGGAGGAGGATAGCTGCGTGAAAAAGTGCCACACCCTAACAGTTGAGGGAACCCGTGGAAGAGGTAGGCCCAGGAAGACCTGGGCTGAGGTGGTGAGGCAAGACCTTCGTACATTGGGCCTCACCGAGGCGATGACTACGGACCGAGACCTTTGGAAATGGGCTGTGCGTGAGAAAACCCGGCAAGCCAAGTAAGATCGTTGCCAGTGCCCCTGGACTGGTTCTTGTGCGGGTGGCACATGAGATGCACCATTTTGAGCGTGGCCGTTGCCAGTACCGCCTGACTGGCTCCTGTAGGATTTTCGAGCGAGATCGTTGCCAGTGCCCCTGGACTGGCTTGTGCGGGTGGCACATAAAAGACACCATTTCGAGCGTGGCCGTTTTCGTGCGGGTGACACGTAAAAGCACCCACTACACTCTCTGAGTGGTTGGCGTTAGGAAGGGCATCCAGCTGTAGAAACTCTGCCAAATCAGACTGGAGCCTGGTGTTGCCATCCGGTTTCACCAGTCCTCAGTCAAATCGTCCAACCCATGCTAGCATGGAAAGCGGACGTTAAACGATGATGATGATGATGATGATGTAACTGACTGTCTGTCTGACTGTCTGTTTGTCTATCTATCTATCTATCTATTTATTTATCTATTTATTTATTGATCAATCTATAGAGATAGATGGGCAGATAGATAAATAGATGGACAAACAAGCAAACTAACTATAGATAGACAGAGACACATATCTATGTCTATGTATGTATATATATATGTATGTATGTGTATATGCATGTGTATATGTGTTATGTTTAGAAGTAAATAAAAAAAACTTTTTAAGAACTCTGAATATAGAGTTTTCAAGATTTTACAGGAAATTCCTTTGAGGAATGCTTACAACATCATAGCCTTTAGAGATTTTGGCAAATGAAAAGGAATTATGTCCTAAAATGAAAGTAAATAAGTAATATAAAAAAAAATCACATCTAAAGGAATCATTTAAAATTGTATGTTTATCAAGAGAAAGCTAGCATTAAAGAATTAACGGAAATATAATTATTTTTGGAATAGTGGATCTCCAAGCACATATAAAGCTATAAAAAATAACAAGCAAATATTGGGTTGAAATCTGTTTTGGACAGAATAAGTAAAAGACTTCCCATCCAAAATGTTTATAGCTTTATATATGTGCTTTGAGATCCAATATTCCAAAAAAGGAATTATTTCACATTCTCAAGAATGTTTATAACATTTTTATAACATCAGTAATCTTTTTCTTTACTCTACTACTCAGTACTTTTTCATTTATCAGGCTTGAGTTAAAACGTGATATAAATTAACTAACAAACATCTACTGCCGATAATGAGGATAAACTCATAGATTATTTGAATCCAGGAATTTAAAAAGCCAAAGGAAAATGTCACAGAAAAAGGTTATAAAAATTTCAATAAAGAAAGTTGCAAGATAAAAAGTTACATTTCATTTAAATACTATAAGGAACAGAGTAATTAAACATAAAATTTTTAGTTGCTTACATAAGTGTGGGAATTAAATTTGCTTAGTGGGTTCAAACCCAGGCCTAATTTAGGATGATGAAAGTGTTTTCATTACCCCACCCAAAATTTTAGAGGGTGTGTTTGCAAACCCTGCATCTCCTATTCCTGAGCAATAAACAAGAATATCTTAAATATAACAATGAAACATTAAAGCATTAATTTACTTAATGTTTTCTCTGGTTTTCTTTATTCGATTCATTTCAATGAAATGTAACATTTCTTTTCTACAAACATTTTGCTCATATCCAAAAACTGAGATCTTAAAACCTATGACTTATTTTTTTCAGAATTCAGTTCAGTGAAATGTGATTTTTTTTCCCCCCCTTTAAATTTGTATTCAGTAATTATTCTAAGATAATGGAACAAAAGTAATAACAATAGCATGATGCTAATTTTTTCCACAAAGAACCAGTAATGGAAACAAAATAAATTATGTGTTTACATTATCACAATAATGATAAAAATATACATTGCAGAATTGAGCGAATTTCCACGAGACAGCAAAACAGCATGAACATTTTTTAAATAATTAAAAAGCAATCAATAGATGTTTTGTTAGAACATAAAATACAGCATTATTTACCAAGAGAGGACCTCTCATATGGATATGTGGTGCATAAAAGCACTCACATTTAGATGGGAATCGTCTGCTACAGCTGCTGGAACTGCCAGGTCACATGGTTTTGCCCTGCAATGGCAGGAGTCCAGTAGCAACATAACAGTTGAATCTCACTGTCAATGGGATAAAGAATTTCAGTAACTTTCCAAGCACTGATGTCACAAATAGCAAGCAGGCTTATTAAAAGATAATAGTGATAGAAACAGTGTTAATAACAAAAAACATTAAGTTGGATATAAAGATTGCTTTTTGGTATTAATACTGTTTCTCCTACAATTAATTATTTTTCAAAAAATAATTAATATTTCACCCCCATCCCCCAAAATAATAAATGATATCTGATTTAGGCATAATGCCAACAGCTTGGGATGGGAGCGGATAAATGAATACCATTGACTTCAAAAACATAAGTAAATTGACTTTGGCAGGATTTGAACTCAGAATGTAAAGGACTGGAATAAATGCCGACGCTCTAATGATTCTGCCAGCTCATGGATAATAATAATAATAATAATAATAATAATAATAATGTAGTTTTATATGAATTGAGCATGAAATTGGTAAAATATTAAATATATCTTTAACAAAATTATCTAAACGTTATACAAAATAATTTATTTTTTCCAAAATCCATAGTAGTTAAATACACATTTATTATTTAAAGCTATCAAAATATCTATCTGTATTATAATATTTCATATCTTATATGCACTGTTCAATTTAATAAATAGTAATAATAAGAATATTTAATAAATATTAATAATATTAGTAAATAGTAATAATAATAATGAAGTATTTGTGCAAGTGGGGTCATGGTAAGGACACTTAGAATAAAATATTCAAACAATGTAAATAAGTTTTGTTAAAACAGTGAGTTTAAACAAAAGGTATATTGCTTTGATCAAGAACAATTTGGAGGATTGAGGAACTGCTACCCCTAATATGTATGTGTGTGTGTATATATATATATATATATATATATATATATATATATATATATATATATATATAAATAAATATATATATATATATATATATATATATATATATATATATATATATATATATATATATATATATATATATTGGCAGAACAAAATGTGTGAGTACAGATAATAATGGTGATGAAGATGAAGTAAGGGAAATGCAAAAACTAAAATCAGGAATAAAATGAAATGGGTGGATAATTGATGGAAAAAAGTAGAAAAAGGAATTGATAGAAAATGGCTTTCCAAAATAAAGAATGGTTCAAATTTAAATGGAATAGAAAGATGGATACATGATGATGATGATGATTGTTATTGCTACCACCCTCATTATTTCTTCAAATACAATCTACTCTGCCACTAGGTATATAAGGAGTTGCAGTATAAGGAGTATACTGCTACTTATACTGCTAATAGCAGTATATATAAAGAGTAGCAGATTCTCCAGTAAGACAAAACACCTTTTGTTGGACTCACTATTTTAATAATGTGTGTGTGTATGTATGAATATTTATAAAAAATCCTTAAAAAGAGTACAATGGACTTGCCATGGTGATAAGGTCTGTCTAAAATGCTCGATTTTCCATTCCCCATAGTAACTTCCCTATGCTCCTTTTTATGGATTTTACTAAATAAGACAAGCCTTGCCAATGTAGACAGCACCAAGCTCTATGAGGTGGTATCAAAAAGTTCCTGGACTAGCTCTGTAGCATGCCAACAGATGGCAGCATGTGGTTGTGTGTGCAGTGAAAGCTAGCAGTGACCTTCATGAGACAGTGTGCCAAGTAACATCACTGTGTTTACTTGACAAGTTGTGAAATTTGTGTTTTTGTGACAATGTGTGTATGTGATTTTGTCATGGACAGAAAGTTGGAACAAAGAGCCAACGTGAAATTTTGTGTTAAAATTAGGGAGTCTGATACAGAGACATTGAGCATGGTTTGGCAAGTTTACCGCGATGAGACAATGGGTCATATGCAATGTTTCAAGTGGCACAGGTGCTACAAAAGTGGAAGAATGTCCCTGGAAGACGACGAGTGATCTGGAAGATCTGCCATGAGTGTCACCCCCAGAAATGTGGAGAAAATTCATCAGCTTATGCATGACGATCATCAGAGGACAATCAACAATGTTTTGAACCATTTGCAAGAGAATATTCAGCAAAAGCAACCAGGTCTGTGGAGCGTGAAGAATTGCATTCTTCATGATGACTATGTACCTTGTCACTGAGCTCTTGTCATTCTTGAGTTTCTCACTAGAAACCATACAGTATCACTTCTGCATCCGCCCTATTCGCCAGATTTAGCACCTGTGGACTTCCATCTCTTCCCCAAGATGAAAATGCAGCTTAATGATCACTGTTGTTGAGATCCAGATTGAATCGCAGAAGGTCCTCAACGTGCTTATGGAAACGGACTTCCAGGCTGGATCCCAAAAGTGGCAGGAACACTGGAACTGGTGTATTGCTGTTCAAAGTGACTATTTCAAAGGAGATGATGTTAAAATTTAGGTAAATAAGTTATTGTTTTTATTAAACATAACTAATCCAGGAACTTGTTGATACTACCTTGTATATGTGTGCATGTGTGTGTGTGTGGGTGAGTGTATATATGCGGTCTGTATGTATATATATATATATATTTATGTGTATATATATTTGTGTATACACATGTATATAAATAATTTTTTTTTACAAAGTTCTTAAGAAATATAATTTCCATTCAAAAAATGTAAAAAAAAAAATCGTAGACAAAAGTCAAGTCATTATCATTCATTGATATTCTGTAATAACACCATATAAGGCCAGAAAAAAGAAAACGATCAGAATGTTAACTGAAATTTTTATCAGTTAGGAAAAATACCAATGTTTACCTATACAGAAAAATGATTTGAAAATTAAAAAAAGAAAAAAAAAAGAAACAATAGTCCCAAAATTTATTCCCAAAAATGATTTGTTTCTTATTTCAAAAGATTAAAAAAAATATTTGAATATCATCTTAGCTCATCTTTGAGGTAAATAGATTTTTTCAGCTTCAACCAGTTCGTGGTCACGTTGTAAACGGAATATTTCTTTCACAGGAGCTACCTGCAAATTATATTGATAAAGATAAAATTTAACAATAATTAAAATTAAAGATTGAAAATTTAATATGATTTGATTGCTATTTCGTGTTTTATTTTCATAATATTGACATCATTTATCTTTTACTTGTTTCACTCATTGGACTGTGGCCATGCTGGGGCACCACCTTGAAGGGGTTTAGTTGAACAATTCAATCCTAGTTCTTTTCTTCTTCCTTCTTTACTCTGGTACTTAGTCTCTTGTCTCTTTTGCCAGACAACTTAAGTTGTGGGAATGTAAACAACCGAAAACCTGTTGCCAAGTGGTGGTAACACACACAAACATAGATATATACATACAAGGGGCTTCTTCCAGTTTCTGTCAACCAAATCTACTCACAAGATTTTGGTCGGCCTGAGGCTATAGTAGAAGACACTTTCCTGGGTACCACACACTGAGACTGAACCCGGAACCATGTGGCTGGGAAGCAAGCTTCTTTCCACACAGCCATTTCTGCACCTATTATAAACATATTTCTTTCTTTCTTTCTTTATTAGATGTGCAACAGAAATTGTGAAAAATAAGATTTTCGCAATGGAAACAGTGGCAATAATGAAGAGAGGAAGGTGGTGGTGGAGGAGGAGGGAAGGAGGAGGAGGGAAGGAGGAGGAGGGAAGGAGGAGGAGGGAAGGAGGAGGGGATAAGGTGGTGGAGGGGTGGTGGTGGAGGGGAGGTGGTGGAGGGGAGGTGGTGGAGGGGAGGTGGTGGAGGGGAGGTGGTGGAGGGGAGGTGGTGTGAGAGAGGAAGATAGTAAAGGAGGAGGGTGACGACGACAATGTTGTTGCTGCAGTTTTTGTTGCAGAGGAGGAGGAGGAAAGGTTTAGCAGTAGCAACAGTAGTTATGATAATGATGATGATGATGATGATGATGATGATGATGATATTTGTAATGATGGTGTTATAACCCACAGTGTATACCAACGACTTTGGTTCTGGGTTCAACCCCACTGCGTGGCACCTTGTGCCTGTGTCTTCTATAGCCCCCAGGCCAACAAAAACCTTGTCAGTGGATTTGGTAGATAAAACCTGAAAGAAGCCTGATGTGTGTGTGTGTGTGTGTGTGTGTGTGTGTGTGTCTGTCTTTGTCCCCCACGACTGTATGGCAACTGATGTTGGTTTCTTTACATCACCATAGTAATTTGGCAAAAAGAAACCAACAAAATAGAAAAAAAAAAAGAACTGAGGTAGATTTGATAAGCCAAACTCTTCAAGGCAGTGCTCCAGAATGGTCACAATCCAATGAGTGAAACAAGTAAAAGATAAAAGATAAAGATAACAATATAATTTAGGGAAAGGAATATTAACATAAGTTCCTATTTTTTGGAAACGAAAATCTTTATAGATTCTGAAAGAACTTCTTACCGTTTTTTCAACATTTACAAGAGACTGATCCTTGTAGATTGTCGCAGATAAACTTTGCATAGCTGTGATTGAGGCGCGCAAGTTGTGATTAGCCCAGATTACCATAGAACATCCTAAGTCTCGGAAATGTTGAGTCGGAACTGTGTAATACTTTGTTGGAATTATTATCACAGGAGCCTAATTAAGTAAATATATAAATTAGAAACATAGCATTAATTGTTAGAAGATCATAAGAATATTGAAATAGGTTTTCAATAAAGATTTAGATTTCCTTAATTGCATAAAGAAGTAAATTCTGAAAATTCAAATATTTAAATGGCTTAGAAAAAAAAAAATTTTATGATTTCAAATTTTGGCAGAAGGCCAGAAATTTTAGGGAAGGAGTTGAGTTGATTACATCGACCCCAGTACACAACTGGTACTTATCTTATTGACCCTGAAAAGATGAAAGGCAAAGTTGACCCCAGTAGAATTTGAACCGAGAATATTAAGGTGGATGAAATGCCAGTAAGCATTTTTCCCAGCATGCTAATGATTCTGCCAGCTGACTGCCTTAATAAACAACAACAACAAGCACAGGGATGTTATAAAGATCTAGAAAAGATCCCAGGAGAACCATGTCTCAGAGGAATCCCAAAAGATTGTGCTGACAAACCCTATCCATTTAAATGTCTGTGTTGTATTACACGAGGGTATTTCACTACCTCCCTTCCTCAAGCTTTCAGTCATATTGTAACATCTCTTATCCTTCACTTGCCCCAGGATGCTGGGTCAGCAAGTGACTGTAACAAAGATGCAGATTAAAAGTAATAATAATAATAATAATAATAATAATAATAATACAAAACCACTACAAGTTGTAGTGACATGACCAGGTAGTGAAAGTGCTACATTGGAAACTGTGTGAAAAGTGGGGGGTAGAGAGAGGCAAGGCATGGAATGAGCGCAAACCACAGAGAGTGGAGCAAAATCCTCTGGGATTTCCCAATCCAAATAGATCAGGTGCTTGAGCATAACAGACCAAACCTAGTGGTGGTGGACAAGGTGCACCACATATGCTATACAGTTGATGTTGCATGCCTCTTTGACCCATGAATAGTCAAGACGGAAGGCGCAAAGATAGATAGATACAACCCTCTTAAGTACGAAATAGCCAGGCTATGGAAAATGAAGAAGGATTAACAAGTATATATAATACTTTCAGTATGTTATATATATAACAAGTATATATAACATACTGAAAATAGCACTACTAGGCACTGCACACATTCTATGTAAAACACTTTCAATACAGTAACAATAAGTGTACCACAGCAAACCACAGCACATACCTAAGGCACACAGAGCTGCACTTGGTAGTGAAGTCAAAGCATGTTATAAAAATAAAACTACTGAACAATAATAATAATGATAATAATAATAATAATAATAATAATAATAATAATAATAATAATAATAATAATAATAATAATAATAATAATAACATTAATAATCTTTTCTACTCTAGGCACAAGGCCTGAAATTTGGGGGAGGAGGATAGACAATTACATTGACCCCAGTACTCAACTGGTACTTATTTCATTGACCCCAAAAGGATCAAAAGCAAAATGAACGTCAGTGGAATTTGAACTTAAAGACGGATGAAATGCTGCTAAGCATTTTGCCTGGTGTGCTAATGATTCTGCCAGCTCACCACCTTAATAATAACAACAATAACAAGAATAATAAATAATAATAATAATAACAATAATAGTCATCATCATCTTCATTATGCACAAAGACACACTCACTCTCTCACTCACACTCACACACACACATATTTGCATGTCGATGGTTACTCAGTAACATACGATGCAAATAAAAAAATTATGCTAGATTGGTTTTGAAAATTTTTTGTGCTAGAAGCCAGAGCACGCTACACTTCTGTAGGTCTGCCAGCAAACTGCAAAAATCTTTTTCTTTTGGACAATTATTCAGCATACACCAAAGCTGAAATCACGTATAAGAAAAATGCTGGTACCTAAGACCAAGAATTATTGCATTTTCTCAAGACTAAATATTCCTCACTTTTCATGAAATGGCATGCCATGTGATGTTTTGGATGTGCACAGGATTGTCACTGTGACAGAGGATGGCGCCAACAGTAATGGACAAGAGGACAAAGCCAGCAGCAACATGCCAGGAACTGCAGGTATACAAGGGGATGCTAAAAAGTTCCTGGCTTTAAGAGTATCGCGAAAGACCTGACTGGAGGACTAACCTTCTGAGTTCTTTTATGGGGTTTAGAAAAAGTGAAGGACCACTGCTATAAGTGTGAACCTCAGAGGGGAATTTGTTGAATAGAATCATAATTAACAGATATTCCTGTATTTTATTTTACCCCAAACCAGGAACTTTTCAGCACCCCTTTGTAATTAATGTAACATTTAAAAAAATAATGTTTTTCAGTACAGGAAATCATGTTGAACTGATATATGTGCTGGCCTTACAGGGTAGCTTTTCAACGAGCTTCTTCTATCTTTCTAAATTTCCACTGTGGTTCTGAATCAAGCATGGATTTTCCTTCCATAGATTTATAGATTTTCTGTTTCAGCAAATTAATCGTTCAACCATTCCTGATCTAGATGTTCTCCATTCACACTTATCTTTAGTGGTTTCCCAGATTCTCCAATGCAAGACCTTTTGGATATGTACTGGATGTTGCAGATGCAGTTCTGAATTTTTTTCAGTCAATCACTTGCAGGAAGATTGAGGCATAATGGAAGTTAGTTTTAAAAAAATATCTTACCTGATAAAAAAAATACCTTACCTGATTGCTCCAAGCTTTCATAAATGATTCAATATCTGAAGGATCACTCTTTTTGCTATGCATTACTATAGCATCAGCTCCTTTAGAATAAAAGATACAAAACAAAAATGGATAAATGGAATGTAAGAAACACAATGTAATTTTCAATAACTTTATATATTTGAAACAAAAAAGGAATTCATAAACTTTCGGGAGAATATGAAATAATTCTTTTTTGGAACAAATATACATACGTACATTTCCATCAATGAGCATGTCTAGATATGCAACTATATGCATGAGAGTACATACATAAAACATACAAATCTGCATGCATACATACATGCATACATACATGCATACATACATGCATGCATACATACATACATACAAACAAATAAAAACACCCTGTTGTTGATGTTGAAATTCCAGTGAAGGGGCCTTGGATCTAGGTTAGAAATGGGTTCTTTCTCTATTAGCAAGAAATCTTGAAATAAACTGAATAATAACATACATACATACATACATACATACCACCACCACCATCATCATTTAATGCCTGTTTTCCATGCTGGTATGGGTTAGATGGTTTGACAGGAGCTAGCAAGGCAGAAGACTTTGAAGGACTGTTCAACTGTCTATTTTAGCATGGTTTCTGTGGCTGGTTACCCTTCCTAACCCCAATCACTTTACAGCGTGTACTGTGTGCTTTTTATGTGGCACCAACATTGGTGAGGTCACCTAGGAACTCACAAGACAAAACCTCACAACAAATACAAGCTGTGTCTGGGTTTCCTTTATTATACACTTCTATGAATTATAAAAGCTAAACATTCTTTTAAAATAATTCTTTTTTCAAACAGTGGTTCTTGAAGCAAACGCATAAAGTTATAAATAATAGCATGTATACTATTTTATACTATATGTTCTATTTCTTGCATCTTACTTCTTATACATTTCTTATTCTTTTATTTATTATTTCTTCTTACATTATATCTTCTTATTCCTTATGTTTGACAGATTATGTTGTATTTCTTATATATGTTCATTGAGGGGGTGTGATATGTTGAGTTGTTAACCCAGTCTTTTTATTCTATAACTAATATTTTACTCTTGTCTCAATTATTCTGAGCACTTCTCCTTACAGCCCTGTATAAAATCTATTGGTTTCCTAACAAGAAACCATTAATATTACATATATATATATACATTGGGTTGAAAAATTCTTTTAGAAAGAAAATTCAAAGGCTGCAGAGGGTGGGGTAGTAGTAATAATTGTGTTGTTACAACCATGAACGCTAGAGAAAGAAATAAGTGGCTGACATTAATATGATAATGTTCACTTTGAGGTGTCACCAGTGAGAAAACAGATCAAGAGGAAATTGTATGAGTATGTTATAGAAAATACAAAAGAATAACCTGAGAAAAGGGATAGGATAGCATGGGTGAGGGTGAAAAAAAGAAAGATAAAGGAGTTCAATGACAGCATTCAGGTGGAGGTGTCATGAAAATTAGCAAGTTCTCACAACCAGAGACCCAAATCTACTTTTGTTATTTGTAGGTCACCCAACAGTAGAAGATGAAAATCAGAGACACACTGTCGAATGATTGAAAGCTTTTCTAACAAGTAAACAATTTTTCTTTTTATATGCAGGGTGGATGTGAAGTAACAGTTAATCAGCAGAATGTCGGACAAAATGCCTAGTTTAGAAATAGAAAGTATAATGGCCAAAGTAAGAAGAAGTAGCTTAGTGGTTAGGGTTTTGGACTTGTGATTGTAAGATTGAGGTTTCAACTCCTGGACTGGGCGACACATTGTGTTCTTGAGCAAAACACTTTATTTCATTTGCTCCAGTCCACTCAGCTGGCAAAAGTGAGTAATCCTGCAATAGACTGGCGTCCTGTCTATGAGTCAGCATGACTCAAGAAGGTAACCTTCTTTTTAAAAGTAAGAAAAGGTTGGGAAAAGATCAGGGAGATATTAGCCCTCCTTGTTCCCCAGAGTGAAGGGAAGATTGTATATAGTACTAGCAAGATATCAGGCTTGAATATTGAAGATTTACAAAAACTAAGAAGAAACAAAGCAAGCACACTCTGATGAATGCATAATGTGAGTAGAGAGTACAAATGAGCTGAGGGGGTAAGGCTGGGTATAAGAGAAATCAGGTAAAGTGCACAAGGAAGGAGATTGTATTGATGTGTGTAGAGAATGACTGCTGTGGAACCTATGGAGTTAGTGGAACCTATGGAGACCAAAGAAGAGTTGAGATGAAGTAATGAAGATTGAGCTGAAGATACTGCAGAGGAGATGACAAGGACCAGTACTGATTAGTGATATGTGGTGCTGCAGAAGGCCTGACTATTCTGAAATGAGTGAAGTGTTTAGAGGCTTAGAAATCTGTGAAGATAATATTTCTTTCTCTCTGACTTTACATCTTTGACATCTTCACTTTCAGCTACCCATTTCTCACCCTCTTCTTTCAGCTTGTAGCCTTCAGTCTCTCATCTTTTTACCATTTGTGCTGACTGCAATATGCTCATCACTCTGACCCCTCGTCCTTCACCAGGCCAACATATAAGACAACAATCATCCCTTTATCCAATACACTCTTATATACTATCACCTGGCAATCTCTTTCTTTGGGGGGGGGGCCACCTCTACTCCCACCAAACACTCTTACTGTTATCCACCTCTGCTATTGCAAATCATTTCTCCAGTCTTGACTCTATTTATAAAATATCCCTGCCATTTGTTCCTATTTGCTCTTTTCACCCTCCTGTCCATTCTAGTCTTTCTAATGTCATTGCTCTCTCCCTCTCTTCCTTTATCACCCAAACTCTTGGTTATTGAGTACTTTTTCCACTCATACTTCTGTCCCTCCTCTCAACCTACACATTTTTGCTTTCGCACCTCCCTACTTGCTCCACATGCCTTAGGTTGCTGAGTGCTCTGTACACTCCCCATTTACTGAGTTGAGTACAAGACACCCAACCTCCTGTGCTCGTACAATGATGGAACCTCCATCTCTACAGCGAAAAAGTAAAACTGCCACAAAAAGGCGGGGAATAAAAAAGACCCGAAGTTACTTTGGCCCAGTCTCACCAACTCCTCCAGTGTTGGTGCCATGTAAAATGGTTGGCAATAGGAAGGGCAGTCATAGAAGCCAAGCCAAATGACACACAAAAGCACCAATCTTCCAATAAGAAATGTCTTTGACCATGGTGACATAGAAACGTGGATGTAAAGTGATGTTGATGAGGATGTTTAGCTAAGGATTTTTACTTTCTACATTCAAACCCTGCTCAGATTAATTTTCACCTTTCTTATTTTCTGAGTGTTGGTCATATGATCAGGTGATTTATATTTTGATAATGCATCGTTGATGGGAATGAAATTATATTAGAAAAGAAAGAGTGTCTTACAATTGGGTATTGATTAGGGTCAAAATACTTGATAACGTTTGTAGAAAATTATAATTTTAGAAAGGTTGGTTAATCTGGTCCTTTCTTTAGGAAAAGGGGTCTCCCTGACTATGTCTCAGGAAAATGAATATTCACATATAAATTTTACATATACAGCCAATACAAAATACACACCCCAGGACAGATGTACATTTGTTCTGGGGTGTGTAACCCATCATCCCTCCCCTCCACCTCTGCTGCTTGATTCCTCCACACCCCATACATTTTTTTTTATTTTTCTGTTTCTTTGTTTCCTTGTAATTAAATATAAATTCAATAAAGATTATCCAACTAAAAACTATTTAAAAATATGTCATCGTGTCCTATTTATTTCACATTAAATTCCAACTTGAACATATGATTAATTTTGTAAAATAAAATATGAGAGAAGATATGAACGTTAGTAGAATACTTAAATGTTTATTTGTTTTTTATCACTCTAAGAAAAGAAATATAAAAATGATTCCAGTGGGATTTGAACTGAGATAGGGTAGGCATGAAAATAAACATTTCTAAATTGTTTTCAGCTTCAAAAATAGCATGTTTATAAAAAATAATTTAATTAACATACACTTTATACAGATAATTATATACATTAATAATCTTTATATAGAGTATATTAGTTAGAATGTAAGAAGCATTCTGATTCCTGTTTTGAACAAACTGAATTTACTGTATTTACTATTTGCATATAAATAGTACAAGCTTCTTACTTTTTGCAACTAAAAATCAAATACAATAATATCTATATTTTATGTACCTATCCATTTTTCTTTCATGCTTGGATATAATGCTACTCTCCTGTCCCCACACCAGTCTGACCCCCAAAATTTTGAATTAATTTTATTGCCTTATCTACGATTGGATGTGGGTAAGTATGGGTATGTAACTACATGATTATATATATACATTCATACATATATATATATATATCATCATCATCATCATCATCATCGTTTAACGTCCGCTTTCCATGCTAGCATGGGTTGGACGATTTGACTGAGGACTGGTGAAACCGGATGGCAACACCAGGCTCCAGTCTGATATATATATATATATATATATATATATATAAGTAAAGGTAATAAACCTCATTAAGGGATCATAAATCTAATGAAAATACTGATTAGTTACCAATGTATAGAAAGTTCAACTGTTAACGGTTTTATAGCCGTTATGTCAACATGTATTTCTAAATGGTATATCCTTACTACCTCTGAAGAGATTCATCTTATAATTATTTTAATTTTATAATTAATTATCTAAAAATTTCTGAATCGAAACAGTTGTCAGAGATGTTGTCATATTTTATAATTAATAAATAATTTTATTAAGTACCTCTCCATTTTTTCCTTATTCTTTAAATATATATATATATATATTTAATAATAAATAATCATTAACTTTTAACTCTTCGTTTTCTTTCTTTCAGTTAACTGAACACGAATTATATGCTTAATACATATACCTATTGATTTAAAGAAATTTCATTTCGCAAAAATACTAGGTACAGAACCAGTGTTTCCTTGGATGTAACCATCCCTTTATCAGGTCAACATACCTTCTAAGCAACTTTCGTTCGCGCACGCGTGTGTGTGTGTGTGTGTGTGTGTGTGTGTGTGTGTGTGTGCATCCTCAGCCATCTTCTTCTTCTTCATCATCATCATTATCATCATTTAATGTCCATTCTCCATGCTGGCATGGGTTGGACGGTTTGACAGGAGCTGGCAAAAGTAGCTTTAGCAGTCTCCAAATGTCTGTCTTGGAAAGGTTTCTGCAGCTGGATGACTTCTCTAATACCAACCACTGTACAGAGTGTACTGGAAGGTTTTTATGTAGCACCAGCACAGGAGTATGTGGCACCGTCATGCATATGCATGCATGAATGAATGAATGCATATATCTATCCATATATACATACATACACACATCCATCCATCCATGCATACATTTATCCATACATACATATACAAATGTACATACGTACATATATACATACACACATACATACACACATATATACATACATACATACACACACATGCACACATACAGACAAACACATACATACCGACAGAAGACAGACAGACAGACAGACAGTGAATTGGTGAGAGCAGAATAAGCTCAGTATATACACCATGATGCTCAAATGAGTGTGAACTTAAATTCCAACGACTTTTTCTGCCAGGGCAAGGCTCATGACAGTGAGAGTGGCCATAGGAGAAAATTCAAATTGAGCTGTTATGGAGGTAGTAAATGAATAAACCTAATTAGGCTTGAGACATACAATTACCATCATTTACATGCACCACGTAAATAATTGTAAGCTGTGTTTATCTATCTGCTGCTTCTCTCTCTTCCCTAACCCTAACCCTGTGAGAGCACAGCTGCAAGAATAGGAATAGGCTGGGCAAAGTTTAGAGAGCTCCTACCTCTTGGTAACAAAGACCTCTCCCTGACAGTGAAAGGCAGATTGTGTGATGCCTGTGTGAAGACAGCTACACAGCAGTGAAACATGGGCTGTGACAGCTGAGGACATGCATAGGCATGAGAGAAATGAAGCTAGTATGCTTTGCTGGATGTGTAATGTCAGTGTGCACGTTCAACAGAGTGTAAGCATCTTGAGAGAAAAGTTAGGCATAAGAGGCATCAGATGTGGTGTGCAAGAGAAATGACTGCGCTGGTATGGTCATGTGTTATGTATGGATGAGGACAGCTGTGGAAGGGATTGCTGATCTGTAACCATGGAGGGAACCTGTGAAAGAGGCAGACCCAGGAAGACATGGGATGAGGCGGTGAAGCATGATCTTCGAATGTTGAGCCTCACGGAGGCAATGACTAGTGACCAAGACTTTTGGTGATATGCTGTGCTTGAGAAGACCCATCAAGCCAAGTGAAATCATAGTCGTGGCTGATGTCAGAGTCATGTAAGTGGCACATAAAAAAAACACCTTTCATGCGTTGGGCCTCATGGAGGCAATGTGACTGATGCCAGTGTTGTGTAACTGGCACCCATGCCGGTGGCATGTACAACGCACCTGTTGAGTGTTGGGCCTCACAGAGGCAATGTGGCTGATGCCAGTGTCATTTAACAGGCATCTGAACTGGTGACACATAAAGAGTACCTTTCATGCATTGGGCCTCATGGTGGCAATGACAAATGACCGAAACCTTAGGCAATATACAGTGCTTGAGAAGAAGACCTATCAAGCTAAGTGAAATCATAGTTGTGGCAGATACTGGTGTCATGCAACTGGCACCCATACCGGTGGTGCATAAAAGCACCCACTACACTCTGTAAAGTGGTTGGCATTAGGGAGGGCAGCATCCAACTGTAGAAACCATGTCAAATCAGACTGGAGTCTAGTGCCCCTTAGCTTACCAGCTCTGGTCAAACTATCCAACCCATGCCAGCATGGACGACAAATGTTAAAAGGCGGTGAGCTGGCAGAAACGTTAGCATGCCGGGCGAAATGCTTAGCAGTATTTCGTCTGCTGTTACATTCTGAATTCAAATTCAGCCGAGGTTGACTTTACCTTTCATCCTTTCGGGGTCGATAAATTAAGTACCAGTTATGCACTCAGGGTCAATGTAATCAACGTAATCCCTTTGTCTGTCCTTGTTTGTCCCCTCTATGTTTAGCCCCTTGTGGGCAATAAAGAAATAAGATGTTAAAAGATGATGATATATGTATGTATATGATACCATGTCAAAGTGCCTCTGCAGCACCATGTATAAGTGCCTGTGCAGTGGCACATAAAAAGCACTCAGCACATTCTGTAAAATGGTTAGCATTAGGAAGGGCGTCCAGCTATAGAAACCATGCCAATGTAGACTGGAGTCTGGTGCAGCTCCCCAGCTTGCCAGCCCTGGTCACACTGCCCAACCCATGCCAGCATGGACAATGGATGTTAAATGATGATGATGATGATGTTTTGGGCCTGCTCCTCTTTATAATCCATATAAATGACCTTTCCAGCATCATAAAACACAGCAAAGTGAAAATATTCACTGATGACACTAAGCTCCAGAAAATTATCAATGAAGAAGACCGAAGCCGACTCCAGACTGATCTACATGCTGTGAGTCAATGAGCAGACAAAAACAAATGCAACTAAATGAAGGAAAATTTGAGCTGATGTATTTTGAAAGAAAGACTATGTTAAAACAGCCAAACTCTCTTCCTTCAGGGGAACCGCTCAAAGTATCTAATTATATCAGAGACCTAGGAGTAACTGTTGACAACAGTCTCAGCCGGAGTGCCCACATCAACAATAAGGCCAATATAGTTCATAAGATGAGCTCCTGGATCCTAAGATCCTTCCGGTCCAGAGAACAAGGTGTCATCATTCCACTTTTCTCCTCCTTTGTACGGCCACACCTCAAATACTGCTGCCCCTTGTGGTCTCCCCATACAAAACAAAGCATTTCAAAGATTGAATCACCCCAGAGGGCATTCACTAAAAAAATTAAGGTCATGGCTGATGTAGATTATTGGGACTGCTTTAAAGCATTGAAACTCTATTCACTCCAGCGCTGCCGTGAGCGATACATCATTTGCACGATGAGGAATACATACCACCAGCATTGTCTGAATGACCTCAACATTAGCTTCAAAATTCACCCATGGCTAGGACCATGGGCCATATGTCCCCTACCCAATTCAGGATCACAACACATAAATACACAGCAGCACAATTTCTTTTCTTCAACAGACCCTGCCCTATTTAACATTTTCCCGAAACAGATCAAAAAGGAAAAGGATCCCATTTCCTTTAAACGGAATCTGGACAAATTTCTTCAAGGAATACCAGATAAGCCACCTACACCTGGATACAACTCACTCAACAAGAACTCCCTACTCAAATGGACCATGATACTACAAAACTTGACTTAAAAAGGATTTAGATAATCCTATCAGGTGGTGCTATTAAATTGGACATGGCCTGGACCAATCTTTGGTTGAAACATATATAAGTTTATATATATATATATATATATATATATATATATATATATATATATATATATATATATATTAATCGAAGTATACAGTACTATATAACCATTATGCATACTCTTACCAATTGGTTTCACACTAGGGGTTCAACCAGATGTTAGGTAACAGCATGTTTATGTAACTCTGAGCTCTTCAGAGTTGGCAGTTACATATATATCTGGGCATGAGAGGAATCAGGTGTAGTATGCAAGAAAGAACACTGCACTGGTTATTGTCTTGTGATGTATGAGGACAGGTTTATAAAGAAATGCCAATCATTTATTGTGGCTGAAGCCTGCAGAAAATGACCCAAAAAAATATGGGATGAAGTGGTGAAGGCTGACCTCAGACCCCTGAGCCTGATGGAAAAGAAAACTCTGGACCAGGATCTCTGGAAGTTCTTGAAAAGACTTGACATCCTAAGTGAAATTGAGTTCTGGAATTGCTGTTTTGTGCTCTCACCCGTCTTACAATGACTCTACCCCACCACCCATGGCTCCTACAGACTACCCAACCATGTCATTTTTCTCTCTTGTCCATCCCCACCCAGGAACTGTATCATCTTATTACTCCTGCTGTTCACCCCACCCACTACCATCACTCACAAAAAGAACAATGCCAAAGCAGATATTAGAGCTCAATGCTGTCCTTGGAAACCTTGGTTGCTGTCAAACTCTCCAACCCATGCTGGCATGGTACAACTGTGTATATGAGGAGGAGACCCCCTTCGGAAATGAATGACCATGGGGTTGCACCTAAAAAGTTACCCTCTGAGGCACAAGTCCAGGCAAGGTTGTTTATGGAAGACCAGCAGTCGCCCATGCCATACCAGCTTCCACTCACCTCGCCACCGATATTATCCAAGGGAAAGGCAAAGGGGCTGATACAGTTTGGCACCAGTGATGTCTCAACTCATTTTTACAGATGAATGAACTGGAGTAAAATGAAATAAAGTGTCTTGCACAAGAACACAACACACAGCCCGGTCCGGGAATCGAACTCACAACCTCATGATCATAAGCTCGATGCTCTAACCACTGAGCCATGCGCTACTTTGTGTATATATACTGCTACATACCTCAGTCACTGTATATATACATACATATATATATATATATATATATATATATGTATATATATATATGTTGCTACAAGAACATATACTTCTTATAATTTCATTTACCTTTGAATAGCTTAATAGACTAAGTTATAACTCAATGCTGTTCTATCCTTCATTATAATTTAACATATATGAAATTGATATATATCATCCAATATGTTATGTTTGACTTATATTAAAATATTTCCTTTTATTAATTGATTTTTAACATTATATTAAGTGATGTTATCATCATTTTTATACCACCTGTTCAGTTGGAGTCACCATGCAGCTCGCAGGACTACAACCCCCCCTAGGGTGTCAGCATCAAGCTAGAGGATGGGAGTGTGGAACTATGAGGTGGGGGTGAGTGATTGGAGTAGAGCCTTGTAGAGGATCTTCATGGCTAATCATATCTAGCAGGGAAAAGGAGAGATAGAAGAAGAGAAACTGATCAGTAGGGGCTGCAAGAGATGAATAATGGCAATGAGGTGTCCAGGCAGACCTTTTTTAGAAGGCACAAAGTGAGTAGGGGTGGGCGAATGGGTGAGTGGTTTGCAAGATTGAATGGGAAGGAGATAAAGCAACGGTGAGGCAGACTGCAAAAATGGGTGGGATTTGAAGGCTGGGTGGACAATTATGAGTTAGGGAAGATAGAGGGATATAGAAGGGTGTTGGATGGGTGAGGACAAGTGGTAGGAATGTGTGTGTGTGTGTGTACACACACACACACACACACACTCACAAGCTTATTATACTTTCTGTCAACAAAATCCACTCACAAGGCTTTGGTCAGGATGGATCTATAGTGGAAGACGCTTGCCCAAGATTCTGTAGAGTGGAATTGAACCCAAGGCCACATGGTTGCAAAGAGAATTTCTACCTCTGAAGAGATTCATCTTATAATGATTTTAATTTTATAAATTAATTATCTAAAGATTTCTGAATTGAAACAGCTGTCAGAGATGTTGTCATATTTTATAATTAATAAATAATTTTATTAATTACCTCTCCATTTTCTTTAAATATATATGAACCACGGTTTATATGGTTACCTTATAGTTGATCTTTCTATAGATTGGTAACTAACCAGTATTTTCATTAGATTTATGATCTCTTAATGAGGTTTATTACTTTTGCTTGATTATATATATATATACATACATACACAGATATATATACATATATATGTGTGTGTATTGGTTTTTATGTATATTTATCTATATGTATGTATCTATATTTGTCCGTCTCTCACTTTCTCTCTCTCTCTCTCTCTCTCTCTCTCTCTATATATATATATATATATATATATATATATATATATGTATATATATATATATATATATATATATATATATATATATATATATATATATATATATATATATATATATATATATATATATATATATATTATTGTACTTGGGGATGGTCATATTGCCAGTTTAGCCAATAAAACCACACGCACTGTATATTTGGTGTTAATTTGCTTTAGCTTTATATTACATTAATCTTAATCTTATTTCGGCCAGAGTTCTTTCGTCACACTTCTGTGACCTCATCAGTGGTCCTTTGTTTCCTTCTTTCTTATGTGTGTCTCACCTTGCTAACTATCAGCCATTTTGTATTTTGTATTCCTATTGTATGTGTCTACGCATGCATGTCCTTCAATGTGTCTGTGTCTTTTGTAAGTGCATGTGTGTATGGGGAGTGTCTGTATCACCTATATACTCTGTTAATAGTTCGTTTGTATTTGTTTTTATTTATTTATTTGTTTATGTGTGTGTGTTTTTTTGTTTGTTTTTGTTTTTTTTGTGTTTAATTAAATTTTGTTAACGTATGTAGTATTTAATTCCATTTGTTTATCTATGTATTGTATTATACTTTGTTCATATTATTATTGGTTTATGTGTAACATGTTGTCACATGCTGTGGTTTGTGGTTTGTTAGTGGTGTGTGTTAGTGTTCCATTCTAGTTTCCTATTCAGGCTAGGTTTCTCTTCTATTATGTGTGTAGCTTCAGTAATTTGTCTAAGTGCTGCATCACTGCTATGTGTAGATAAGATTTTAATTTCTATGTTGTTGATTGAGCCTCTATGTTCTTGTTCAGCGTGCTGGTACAGAACTGATGAGTTCTTCCCTTCCTTAAGTTCCCTCCAATGTTCGTTTGCCCGCTCCCCTATGCTCCTTGCTGTTTCGCCTACATATGTCATTGTCTTATTTCTGCATCATCCCTCTGTACATCTTATACTATAGACCACATTTCTGGTTTTGCAGTTCGTTTGTGGGCTAAATCTACATACGATACAGTTCCTATCAGTGCAGGGGGTTCTACTGAAAGAGTATGTTCTACTGATAAGGGATTTAATAGGGTTGCCTGGCCTTTCAACAACCTTAATTCTTAGCTTAAGTTTGTCTAGGGCCCTTCTAAAGCGGTACGCCAGTTCGCCTCTAGGGGTGGTGTCGACGAACATGACGCTCTGGTACTTGTGGCTATTGTACCATGAGCTTGCCTTCCCTATTTTCTTCTTAGTCCTTTCTATGGTGTTCCATGATTTGCTCCTATAGAGTGGGCAAATCCCATTCCTATCGTTGCGTTTGATTGTTTCAAACTTCTTCATAGCTCCTTTGTATACCCTGATCCTTTCTTTATGGCTGTAACCTGAGAACTGCATGTGGTGGACGAAATGTTGTATATGTCTCTTTAATTCTGTAGGGTCGCACATGCAGGAGACATTTCGCATTACTTAGAAATTTCTGCCCTAGTAGACGTCTAAGAGGTAGACCACCCACAATTACCTCTATGGCTAGGAAGACCCCTATAGAGAGATGGAGTGGATGGACCAGAGCCATACGGACCCCCACTAATATCCACCAGGTAAAGAAAATGATCACACATGCACTAGGAGCTAGTATAAAGGTCACCCTAAAAGGCCATACCTTTAAATTTAACAACAAATTATAC
Organism: Octopus bimaculoides; assembly: GCF_046866305.1. NCBI lineage: Eukaryota > Metazoa > Mollusca > Cephalopoda > Octopoda > Octopodidae > Octopus > Octopus bimaculoides. The sequence goes on from NC_142944.1 coordinate 4,350,683, forward strand.
ATCCAGGACGAGGGGGCAGCCATCGGTGTTAGTATCGCCGGTGATGTGGCCAATCTCTTCATGGTATGGTGGGACAGAAGGCTTAAGGAACGCCTGACACAGAACTCCATACTCGTGAATGTGTACTCTCGATATGTCGATGATATCAACTTAGTGGTAAAGACACCCCCACAAGAGAGTACTCTTGAAATAGAAATAGAAACTAAGACTATGGAGAGCATCCAGCAAATAGCTAACTCCATCCACCAGAGTATCAAAGTTACGATAGACTACCCTACTAAACACCCTAACCATAGATTACCTGTATTAGATACTGAACTCTGGCTAGAAACTAAGAACAATAAAACCAGAATCCTCCAATCACACTATACAAAACGTATGGCCTCCAAATACCTGATCCACCGGAACTCAGCTATTGCGGACAATGCCAAATTCAACATATTGATGGCAGATCTCGTCAGAGTAATGCGAAATGTCTCCTGCATGTGCGACCCTACAGAATTAAAGAGACATATACAACATTTCGTCCACCGCATGCAGTTCTCAGGTTACAGCCATAAAGAAAGGATCAGGGTATACAAAGGAGCTATGAAGAAGTTTGAAACAATCAAACGCAACGATAGGAATGGGATTTGCCCACTCTATAGGAGCAAATCATGGAACACCATAGAAAGGACTAAGAAGAAAATGGGGAAGGCAAGCTCATGGTACAATAGCCACAAGTACCAGAGCGTCATGTTCGTCGACACCACCCCTAGAGGTGAACTGGCGTACCGCTTTAGAAGGGCCCTAGACAAACTTAAGCTAAGAATTAAGGTTGTTGAAAGGCCAGGCAACCCTATTAAATCCCTTATCAGTAGAACATACCCTTTCAGTAGAACCCCCTGCACTGATAGGAACTGTATCGTATGTAGATTTAGCCCACAAACGAACTGCAAAACCAGAAATGTGGTCTATAGTATAAGATGTACAGAGGGATGATGCAGAAATAAGACAATGACATATGTAGGCGAAACAGCAAAGAGCATAGGGGAGCGGGCAAATGAACATTGGAGGGAACTTAAGGAAGGGAAGAACTCATCAGTTCTGTACCAGCACGCTGAACAAGAACATAGAGGCTCAATCAACAACATAGAAATTAAAATCTTATCTACACATAGCAGTGATGCAGCACTTAGACAAATTACTGAAGCTACACACATAATAGAAGAGAAACCTAGCCTGAATAGGAAACTAGAATGGAACACTAACACACACCACTAACAAACCACAAACCACAGCATGTGACAACATGTTACACATAAACCAATAATAATATGAACAAAGTATAGTACAATACATAGATAAACAAATGGAATTAAATACTACATACGTTAACAAAATTTAATTAAACACAAAAAAAACAAAAACAAACAAAAAAAACACACACACATGAACAAATAAATAAATAAAAACGAATACAAACGAACACGTATTAACAGAGAATATAGGTGATACAGACACTCCCCATACACACATGCACTTACAAAAGACACAGACACATTGAAGGACATGCATGCGTAGACACATACAATAGGAATACAAAATACAAAATGGCTGATAGTTAGCAAGGTGAGACACACATAAGAAGGAAGGAAACAAAGGACCACTGATGAGGTCACAGAAGTGTGACGAAAGAACTCTGGCCGAAATAAGATTAAGATTAATGTAATATAAAGCTGAAGCAAATTAACACCAAATATACAGTGCGTGTGTTTTTATTGGCTAAACTGGCAATATGACCATCCCCAAGTACAACAACATCTGTTTCAACACACAATTTCACATCAAAAATCTTGCAAAACAAATATGTATATATATATATATATATATATATATTTATTTATGTTGTGTGTGTGCATGTATGCACATATACTCATTCCCAACACATACATACAAAGCTGCCTGTTACAATACTGAAATGTCTGTTCTACATGATTTGTAATCTGCAGTAAGCTAACTGAAATAAAATATTTATAACTGAACAGAGATCAATAGAATATGTTTTAGGAAATATCAATGATATTGACACGACGTTTAAACTTTGTGAGAATTTGATATCTTCAAACTTTCCTCATATTCAAGGTAAGCTCTGAGAAATTTGTAAAAGAACAGTGAAGACAACACACACCTGCTTTAGCATAAGCATCAGCTCTCTTCAATGCTTCTTCAAGTCCATATCCCGCAATAAATGCTTCTACTCGTGCCACAATGCAAAAGTCGGGATCTCTCTGACTGTCTTTGCAAGCCTTTGGTAAAAGACAAAAGAAAGAGAAAAAAAACATTAAAAAAATATCAAATCATGGTTTCAAATTTTGACACAAGGCCAGAAATTTCAAGGGAAGGTGGGTAAGTCAGTTGCATCAACCCCCAGTACTTGACTGGTACTTATTTTATCGACCCCAGAAGGATAAAAAGCAATGTTGACCTTGGCAGAATTTGAACTCAGAATGTAAAGACTGATGAAATAAAACTGGTACCGTAATAATTCTGCCAACTTACAGCATTAGAATATTAAATACTACAAGTAGTTACAAGGATTTTTCATTTGTTATATTTACTTTACATGAAATATTACAATGTTATGTTCTTTGATTATCTCCCTTGAAAACACGTTCATCGTTTCAACGTAACCTATGGTGGCGTTGCTGTTTCCAAAGTTTATTTTCATTTCTCTATTAGTAATTTTACTTGCATATCTTAAAATGAACTGCTTGGCAGAGGTCTTCAGAGCTTGCTGTTGTCATCGATGTATTATAACTGCTTCAGATGATTCCTGTTTTTAAAGGTTTTTTTTTTTTTAAATCATATGGCTGTGTTATTTTTTTTTTATCCCCACCAAGATGGTTATGTTTTTGCCGGCGTTGGTTTAGGAAATTGGGCAATTTCAGCATGCGTGTATATGGGTGGAAATGAGCTGCTTGGTGGAGGTCTGCGCTCTCCAGATGCTTTTCTAGTTGTTGTTGTTGTTGTTGTTGTTATTATAATAATATTAATAATAATAATAATAATAATAATAATAATAATAATAATAATAATAATAATAATAATAATAATAATAATAATTATTATTATTATTATTATTATTATTATTATTATTATTATTATTATTATTATTATTATTATTATTATTATTATTAAGGTGGCGAGCTGGCAGAATTGTTAGTATGCCGGGCGAAATGCTTTGTGACATTTCATCCATCTTTATGGCCTGAGTTCAAATACTACTGAGGTTGATTTTGCCTTTCATCCTTTTGGGGTCAATAAATTAAATACCAGTTAAGCATTGGGGTCGATGTGATCAACTAGTCCCATCTCACAAAATTTCAAGCCTTGTGCCTATTGTAGAAAGGATCATCATCATCAGTAGTAGTTAGTGGCTATGGCTGCTTATTAGCTTCTATCTTTTACTTGTTTTATTCATTGGATTGCAGCCCTTCTGGGGCACTGCCTTGAAGGGTTAAATTAAATGGATCAACACTGGCACTTATTTTTTTAAGTTCACTACTTCTAAGTTATCGAGACATAAACAAACCAATACCAGTTGTCAAGTGGTGATGGGAAGACAAACACACGCACACACATACACACATATCATCATCATCCTCATTTAACATCCATTTTTCATGCTGGCATGGGTTGGATAGTTTGATAGGTGCTGGTCAGATGAAGAGCTACCCAAGCTCCATGTTTTTTTTGTTTTGGTTTCTACTGCTGGATGCCCTTCCTAATGCCAACCACTTTACAGAGGGTACTGGGTGCTTTTACACAGCACCAGCATGGATGCATTTACATGGCACTGGTACAGGTGCTTTTTACAGGTGGGTTTTTACACCTATAAGTCAGGAAGATTAGGGAAGCTCAGCTGGAGAGAGAAGCAGGGGACATGCAAGTACAACCTTGATTTTATTCATTTCTTTTTTTTGTCTCCCTCCCTTTTGCTTCTTCTCTTTTTCCTCCCATTCTCTCCCCCTGATTTGACCTATCCCCTCTTTCTAATCATACACATCTCTTTTCCCTCTATCTATCCATTAACACTACCAACACATTTTAATTCACACCAAAAAAAAAAAAATCACTCGATTGACCAACACTATTTACAAAGTTCTATGCTTGGAATGACCAAATATAACAACCATCGAAACTCACACATCAGGTACAAGAAAATTTCTTCACCCAAAAAAACTTCTTCACCACTTATATACACCATTCTACTTGAATAATGGAACTGCAAATACAATATCCTTATGTATCTCACTTCTATATTCATTCTCTTACTTCATATCTTCTCTACAATAATTAATACTCAAACATTTTCTTGCACCGTCTCTGATGAAAGGATGTATAAAATATCCCAGAAACAGCTGTAAGACCTTTTCTTGATAAAAGTTATGAAATCTATTTATTGCCTTGGTTTTTTAATCTCATTCTGTCAGCGTGTGTATATATATATATATATATATATATATATATATATATATATATACATAGGTAAATGATAGGATTGCTTCAATATTTCAGGGGTAGTCTGAAGTATCTAAGCAACCAGGGGATAGTTAAATCCGAAGGCACTCCTGGAAATTACTTGTGTGGGTACCGTCTTCGTTAGAAGGTATCCAGAGGCAGGTAATTTATTGTTTAAACCGCAGTTTATAATTATAATTATGTGGAGCATTCTCCACATAATTATATATATATACATATACATATATATATATCACCATTTGAGAGTGATCATTACCAGCATCACCTTACTGGCATGTGAACAAAACATTCGAGCAAGGTCGTTGCCAGTGCCGCTGGACTGACTCCTGTGCAGGTGGCACATAACAAACACCATTTGAGTGTGGCTGTTGTGTTGGTGGCATGTAAAAGCACCCACTGCACTCTCAGAGTGGTTGGCGTTAGGAAAGGCATCCATCTGTAGAAACCCTGCCAGATCAGATTGGAGCCTGGTGCAGCCATCTCGTTCACCACTCCTCAGTCAAATCGTTCAACCCATGCTAGCATGGAAAGCGGACGTTAAATGATGATGATGATGATGATGACATATATATATATATGACAGAATTCCTTTAGTTTCCAGTTTTGTCTACGAAATCCACTTCAGTCAGCCTGGGGATATTATTGAAGATACTTGCTTGTGATCAGTCCCATGCTTTGAGACTGAACTCAGAACCATGTGATTGGGAAGCAAACCTGTTACCACATATCCACACCCGAATATTTATTGCACAGCGTTTTCCAATGAAAACACTTGAAATAACATACCTTATTTCATGATGTTCCTACATAAAGCTATTTTAAAGATTTTTGAAGTCTGTGTTCTTTTTATCAGTTCAAAGAGACACACAATGACTCCGAAACATTGTAACTATGAAACATTATTCTCACACAAATCAAATATTTCAGTTAGAACCAGATATAAAAGTTATTCATAATGCTTAACAATACCTTGATCTTAAGAGAAAATTCTTCAATATCTGCCAATGGTTGAACTCTTCCATCTAATAAAGAATTTGTTTTAGGGAATAATTTGTCTTCAATACAAGCACCTGTAAAGGCAAGCAAAGAAAAACAATATATAGGTGGAAACAATTATCTTTACAAGGAAATATTTGGTAAAAAGCGTGAAAAAAAACAAAAAACTAACTGAAACTGACTTAAGATTATGAAAAAAATAATTACTCCTTCAATAAACTGGGTTAGATTGAATGGAATTGGTGGTCCAGTGTTTCTTATATAAGTATAACATCTTTTATCCTTTACTTGATTTAGTCATTGCATACTGGCCATGCGGGAGCACGTCCCTGAAAGGATTAGATGAAGAAATTCGCCCTAATTACTTACTTTTCTTAGTTAAGTCTGCTACTTATTCCAACATCTGTTTGCCAAACAACGGAGTTAAAGGGAAATAAACAAACCAATATTGGTTGTCAAGCGATAATGGGGGACAAATACAACCATAAAGACATCCAGCCAACCATACATCCCCCCCCCACACCCACATGATGGGCTTCTTTCAGTTTCCATCTATCAGATCCACTCTCAAGGCTTCGGTCAGCCAGAGGCTGGACACAGAACCATGTGGTTGGGAAACAAACTTCTTACCACACAGCCTTGCTCGCACTTATATAATATATATATATATATATATATATATATATATATATATATATATATACAGTGGTATCTTGACTTATGAGTGTCCCAACTAATGAGTTTTTCGAGATACGAGCCATCTCTTGGCCGATAATTTGCTTTGAGTTGCAAGCTTAAATTTGGGTTACTAGCCAACTTCAGTTACCCCCACCCACTCGATAGCTAGGCAGACATATGCCTTAGCAAGTGCGAAGATTGTTAGTGGATAGTTAGCTAAACAGGTGCTAAAATGCTTAATTAGTCATTGCAGGCTACAGAAGCATCAGTGTTGTGCTCACAGTTGTACTTGCAGTTATTTTGCAAAACTTCCTTTTTCCAACCAAGAGTCCAAAGAAAGTGAGTGCGAAGGACAGTGGGTACAAAGAAGTGGATGACGAGCATGGGATTAGAGAAAGAAATGATCAAAAGACATGCTGAAGGTGTGTGTGTAGTTGACATGGTGAAGCAGTGCGAGCGTAGCACTTCCATGACCTGCACCATACTGAAGCAGGAGGAGTCGATAAAGGCTGTAACGCCATGAAAATATGGAGAAGTTGCTGATAGTGTGGTTGACAGAGAAGCAGCTCACCGGAGATACCGTGATGGAGGCTGTAATCTTCGAGAAGGCATGAGCTATTTATGTCACTTTACTGCAGCAGACCCCAGGCACTTGTATGGATGAGGCATCGGGTGAGCCATTTAAAGCCAGAGGGGGATGGTTCAAGAATTCTAAAAAGAGGACTGGCACTCACTCCCTTGTCAGGCATGGTGAGGCAGTGAGTGCGGATATGAAGGCAGCTGAGGATCACTTCAAAACTTTTGCCAGAATTATAGTAGACTAAGGTCACATCTTCCAGCAAGTCTTCAACTGTGATGAGACAGGACTGTTTTGGAAGAAGATGCCAAGGAGGACTTATGTAAAAACAGAGGAGAAGAGAATGCCAGGCCACAAACTCATGAAAGATAGGCTAACCCTTGCATTGTGTGCCAATGCAAACAGCAATTGCAAGATTAAACCACTGCTCAATTATTGTAGGGAAAAGCCTTACTGGACAAACAACAGGCACTACTTTTTGATCTTGCACATTACACCTGGAGCTGGACTTGTTGCAGTTGATGTGGATTTAACTCTTCACTGTCTTAGCTATTGCTTATTTTAGAAGACAATTTATGTGAAAATAAGAATTACATGTCAGGTTCTTTGAAAATTCTTGAAATAAAATAAACGAATGAAAGTAAATGGCACAGTTGGTGATACAGCAGACATAAAATTAGTGGCACCAACAGAAATATGTATCATATAAGATTTACAATGGAATGGGGAAAATTATAGTTCAAAGCCTTTTACAAGTCGTTATCAACATAAATTAGTTCCAGATATTATCAAAACTACATCCCAAGTTTAATTCTCCAAGAACTTACTATCATGCTGCAGCAATTGTCAATGATAAGAAGTCATTATAAAAAAGGTATTTTGTTGATTATTTACCTGCTATACCTCGCTCTTCCAATTTTCTGACAAGTCGTCGGGCATTATTGAAATTGCCATAGCCTGTGTCTGCATCTAATAAAATTGGGATATCGGTAGCATCTGACATATATTCTACAACATCAAGGACTTGAGTCCATGATGCCTCGTTGCTGTCACGGACTCCAAGCTGAGCAGAAATTGAAAGTCCACTGCCCCAAATGCCCTTGAAACCTAACAAATAGAAAAAAAAAAAATTATAATAAGCAAAAATAATTTTTTTAAATAACATAAAATAACTTAATTTTTCAAAATATTTACTTTATTTAAAGACTCATGGAAAATAAAATCGGGAATGAATTTTCAAAGACAAAAGGACTGTTTAACCCAAGGTCAGTGCTGTTTAAGGACAATAGGGTGGCAAATCACAGTCTGGCTATGATCATTCCAACATATTTTCAGAGAATATATTAGTAAAGGTGTCTTTCATTTTTTATGACAGTAGGATGCGATTTGAAGATTTGGCTGATGTTTCTGGCAGATCAAACAACTATTAAACTGATTTTTCCATTAGCTTGTTATTTAAACCGTGTTGATAATAAATGTGAAAAAAAAAAAAGGTGCAGCACAACTATTCACATGTTTAAGACTTCAAACACACATTTCTTGAAACTATTTCTTAAAATTAAGAAAGCAAACTGTGTCTTAATAGAACTGCTTTATCTTTTCTTAAAGCCACTCCACTTCAAAGCATTGGTCACAAGAAATCTTTTGTCAATTAAACACGTGACATAATATTAAAATTTAATGAAATGAATGTCACATGTTGTTCTTTATTATATATACATTTCAGATCCTCAATTTCTTTAATGGTGCAACTGCGCTGGAAATTTTCATAACAGGCTAAGCTAGATTATTTACATTATTTACATTCGACGGATATTTGTCCTCATCTTGTTTGTTGTTAACACAACATCTCGGTTGATATACCCTCCAGCCTTCATCAGGTGTCTTGGGGAAATTTCAAACTTGGGCTCTCATTCCGAAAATATTCTTTGATGTTGTTGTTGTTGTTGTTGTTGTTGTGTGACATGGTGATCTCATATCAAGATAAACAGTGCATGACCTCGCAGGTGGGGCCCAGTTAGAATTTTCTTCAAGTCGAGTAGCCCACCTCGCTCAAAAGGTCCTTGAATAAGGTTTGTTTAAGGATGTTGAGCAAAACACCCATGTTTCCAGAGCTGAAATATTCAAACCCCAAAAAATTCATCTCAACACATGGCTATGATGCTCCCCCACTATTTTTGCTCATGATCAGAGATGCACATATTGTCAGCCACCAAGGGACATGCTCAACTGGTTAAGGTCAAACAACTGACAAGCAAATCTGTGGTAATGAGCAGAATATTTACTGTTGTCCATCTTTTATACCAAGACAAAACAATGTACATGAAAACACTTCCAATCAATTAAGATCAGAAGCCATGAGAGCCACTACCTGGTACTGCATCCGGGCATTTTATTATTAGCGAAGTTGGCCCTCGACCAACACTTTGATGACAAGCATGAAGGCTGCGTTGTCAGAGCTAAAGCACTTTCGGTAAGTGGGGAGGGGACTAAGGCCGCTCGATGGGCCCGCGTGGTTGAGGCGAAGCGTGGCAACAGAGCGACCATTCGGTCTTTGGTGGACCAGAACGACTGCGAGATTTCGGGACTGAAGCAGATGTGTTCGGCCTTTCAGCAGCACTTTGCTCAATTGTTCGGGACAAACGGTAGGACGGACGACGGAACAGATTTCGGTGTGTACCTAGACGGCCTGCCGCAACTCTCGACCAGCGAGGCCGAGTGCTGCAAAGGACCGATATCTGCCTGGGAAGTACGGGAAGCGATGAAAGGCTGCACGAGAGGTAGATCGCCGGGTTTGGATGGTCTGCCTTACGAGCTTTATACGTCAATGCCAGACTTGTTTGCGGGCGTCTTGGCAAACGTCTACTGCAACTGGCAACAAAACGGGAGAATTCCTGCTTTTGTTTGTCGGGGAGTGGTGGCTTTGCTAAGAAAGGACCCAAACAAGGGGGACATTATAGGGAACTTTAGGCCCATCACTCTGCTCAACACAGAGTTGAAGATCTTGGCCAAGGTGCTAGCCAAGAGATTGGCGCCTGTCGTGGGCAAACTGATCGGCAAGGCGCAGACATGCGCTGTGCCGACCAGGTCTATCCACGACAACCTCCATCTCACGCGCTACATCATAGAGAGAGTGGGTAACGAAGCTGGCGCGGGTGGGGCTTTGATCAATTTAGATCAGTCTAAAGCCTTCGATAGGGTCGACCATCGATACCTGGCAGCTGTTCTCAAGGCAGCTGGTTTCGGTCCGGTCTTCCGCGGGTGGATAGCTGCTTTATACAGCGGCATCTGCTCGGTCATACGGGTGAACGGCCATCTATCGGAATCGTTCAACATCTCGCGTTCGGTTCGCCAAGGGTGTCCTCTCTCCTCCCTTCTGTATGTATTGACTCTCGAGCCATTACTGCGGAAGTTGGAGGCTTTGAGGGGCGTCCCGCGTGATCTGGGATGTGGAAGGAGCGTGTCTGCCTATGCCGACGACGTTACCGTGATGGTGTCGAGCCACAGGCATATTGACCTGATTGGCGAGACACTAAACGAGTATGAAGCGGTGACAGGTGCGAAAATTAACGCGGAAAAGTCAATGGGCTTGCAACTAGGCACCTGGAGGGGCAGGTCCATGCCGTCCAACAGCGTCGTAGGGCGCTGGACAGACGGACCCGTTAAACTGCTCGGGGTCTGGTTCGGTCCGGACCTCCAGTTGGAGAAAAACTGGGAAGAAGTGACGAACAGGGTGGCCAACCTCACCCAGAAATGGGCTGAGAGGAAGCTCTCCTTGAAAGGTCGAGCGGAGGTAGCGAATGCGTACATCGCATCCGTCATCTATTACCGTTTGACCGTCGTCCCTTGTCCCGACCGCTGGTTAACCAAGATGGTACGCTTGCTCTTCAACTTTTTGTGGAAGGGTCAGGTACCACTGGTCAGGCGCTCCATCTGCTGTCAACAGCCGCTGAACGGAGGCCTTGGCATGCCGTGGTTGCTGATGCGCAAACATGCGCTCAGGCTACGACATCTCAGGCGCTTCCTGGACGGTGAACAGGTGTGGTCGCCTTTCGTCAGACGCGATTTTCCGCAGCTCGTTTCTTTAACAGAGCTGCAATCCTGGATCAAACGTAGACCGAGAAAGGGCGCTTGGCACCTCGAGTGCCGCCAAGCTCTCACCGCCCTCAGTCAGGCGGGCAGTGCGATCGGTAGTAGATCCACTTTAGCTTTCTATAGAGGGTTAGTGGGAGAAAAGTGCGACGACGTTCTCGGGGAAACTCTAGGCGTCGAGGATAATCAGCTAAGCAGTCTGTTCAGGAGAACTTTCGGGCCGGGGCCCATGGATAATTTCCAAAGGTCCCTCGCCTGGCAGTGCTACCGAGGTGCGCTACCTGTTCGAGATAAACTCTACCGACATGGAAGTGCCGTCAACCGGGCCTGCCTGAGGTGCGCTCAGGACGACGAAACCGTTCTGCATGCACTCGTCCAGTGCCCGAGCATTGCTGACCTGTGGGTCTATATCAAACAGCTACTGTCACGTGTAGGACGGATCCGGCTATCAGCTGGATCCATCGTGAGAATTGACCCGCCGACCTCCTTTAACCTGGAGGGCAAGGCAATTTTCCTATGCCTAGTGGCTGTAGCGAAAGAGGTGATATGGTGGACCCGTTTGAAAGGGTTAAAGACAGACACTTTCCTCTTTGGCCAAGACCTCATCAACTTTTTCAAGTTTCACTTGAAAAGGAAGATGAGAGTAGAGAGGGAAGTGCTGTCTCATAGCAAATTCGTTGAAAGATGGGTGACTGTTGGAAGAATGGCCAGTATAAACGGACCAATTCTGAGAATACACCTGTAGAAAAAAAAAAAGAAAAAAAAGGTCATGTAAAAGAAGAAAGGGCTCTATACCCATTTCTTATTTTATCTGACCAGGCTCCCGTGGTTTTATGGGTTTTTCCACGTGTAACCTTTCCTTTTTCGAAGCGCCTCCCCCTTTGGGAGTTCTACTTATTTATTTATCTATTTATTTATCTATTTATTTATTATATCTTTCTCCGTTTTCTTCCTCTGTTTAGATGAACTTTCCTACCTTTTCGGACAAAACCTTTTGTAACCTTCGTCCTGTCTTTGTCCTTATATGTTTTTAATTGATATTAGCCCTTGTGGCCAATAAAATGAATTAATTATTATTATTATTATTATTATTATTTTTATTATTATTATTATTATTATTATTATTATTTGGGTCACTGGTGAAGGCTGGAAGGTATATCAGCCAAAACGATGTGTTAGCAACAAACAAGATGATGGCAAATATCTGTCTAATGTAAATACTGTACATAATTCCTCATCTCTTAAATATAGAACTGTATTAGGCTAAGCTAGGGTAATAAATTGTTGATGTTAATTAAGAGTGTTAACAAGGAGGTTATACATTCATAATATAACGGTTATACATGAAATTTTGTGTTAAACTTGGGAAGTCTGCTACAAAGACATTGAGCATGTTTTGGCAAGCTCATGGTGATGAGGCAATGGGTTGTATTCAATGTTTCAAGTGGCATGGGCACTTCAAATGTGGAAGAATATCTCTGGAAGACCTGCCATGAACATCACCCTTGGAAATGTGGAGAAAATTCATCATCTTGTGTATGAGATCGTCAGAGGACAATCAATGATATTGCTGGTGTTGTTTGTTTGTCATATGGATCTGTGCAGGAAATCTTAACATCTGTGATGAATTAGATTCTTCACACTGACAATGCACTCTATCACCAAGCTCTCCTCATTTGTGAGTTTCTCACCAAAAACAACATGGTATCACTTCCTCACCCACCCAATTTGCCAGATGTAGCACCTGTAGAATTTCTATCTCTTTCCCAAGATGAAGTTAAGCTCAAAGGTCAACGAGCAAACTATAGAAGGTCCTCAAATGGAAAATGACTTCCAGGCCAGATTCCAAAAGTGGCAGGAATGCTGGGACCGGTGTATTGTTGTGCAAGGTGACTATTTCAAAGGAGATGATGTTAAAACTTAGGTAAATGAGTTATTGTTTTTATTGATCATAATTAGTCTAGGAACTTTTCGATATTACCTTGTAGATTTAATGTAATTTTCATGATTCACTAAATATATACCATAAATTCTTAACAGATTGAAATTTAGTTGAAGAAAGTAATCAAAAACCTGATGGTATCTGTGATCAGCTCTCAAAGAAGGGGGAAACATGTCCAAGAAATTAAGAACTAATTTTACATAAAATTCAATTTTCATATTTTGAGGAAAATCTGATCTTCACTCATAGACAAGGGAGACAACTATGAACGTTTCTGTCTTATTAAACCTCATAAGTGAAATATAATCTTCTCAAGGCTCATTTGATCAAGGAATATAGACATTGTACATGTATAAAAATGGCTGAATGACTATTTTTCTAACAAAGTGCTATATGAAAAAAAGCACATGGTCTATCAAATATTAAGCAAAAGCCTCAATGTCATAATTATATAAAGGTTCTGTTGATGTAAGTAAAAGTGATTTCAGCAACTTGGAATTTCATTAGAAAACCATTGATAAGTTGTGCAAATCAGTAGTGGACTTGCAGACCAATGATCATAGACATTCCAGTCAAGGTGGCAGTGGTGGTGGCTGTGCTGTCGTCATAGTCGTCATCATCATCATGATCATCATCATCATTATTTAATATCTCTTTTCCCATATTGGCATGGGTTGGATAGTTGAACAAGAACGGATGAGCCAGAGGTCTCCACCATCTTCTGTGTCTTCTTTGGCATGGTTTCTGCAGCCAGATGCCCTTCTTAATGTCAACCACTTGACCAGAGTGCACTGAGTGCTTTTTATGTGGTACCAGCACCATTGAGGTCACCAAGTATTTGCAAGGTAAGACCCCACCACTCGAGTGAGCAGGGTATAGACTGGAGGAATAACAGGGAGAGGGGCTGGTGTCTTACTGAAGTGGTGAATACATGGCTTGCCTACCTGGAAAATGAGAGAGAGAGAGAGAGAGAAAGATATGTGAGGTCCAGGTACAACATGAATATGGGACAGATTAGGATAAAAGAGGGGAAAAGGTGGATGTGTAGGTAAGTGTACAGAGTGAAAATAGTGTGAGAGATGATTTGAAACAGGGAATGAGTTGGATGCAGAGGATATCAGTTCAGTGTAGCAGAAAGTGAAGAAAACAGAAAACGAGTTATAGGGGACGGCTTGACAGACCCTCAGTTCTACTGAGATGGATGGGTCTTCTCAAGCACAGCACAACATTACTCATCTCAGCCTTAAATCTCCTCTGAGAGGCTCAACATTTTGAGGTCAGTTTGCACCACTTTATCTATCTTCCTCTGTCTTCCTCTTCCACAAATTCCTTCCATGTTTAATGATCAGCACTTCTTTATACAACTGTCCTCATCTATTTGCATCACATGACCACACCAGTGCAGTCTTCTCTCCAGCAAACTGCATCTGATGTCTCTTATGCCTTATTTTTCTCTAAGTACGCTGACATTGCACATCCACTAGCACATACTTGTTTCATGTCTTTCAAGCTTTCGCATGTTCTCTGCATTCTCAGCCCAAGTATCACAGACATGTAGCTTTGCTCTTCATTACACAAGCATCATACAATCTGCCTTTAATTCTGAGAGAGTGGCCTTTCATTACCAACAGAAGTAAAAGTTATCTAAACGTTCTCCAGCCAATTAGTATTCTAGCAGCTATACTTTCAGAGCACCCTCCTCACTTAGATTACAGAAAATATCTACTTCTCCTCGGCACTTCAGAACATCTATTTCCTGTGTGCTCTTATCATTTATTGCTCCTGCACATCTGACAAAGACAAATTCCACATTCTCTGTTAACCTTGCATTGATTTCATCACACCTCTTATGTGGCTCTAGTTTGCACTGAGTACACCATATGGAAAATCTACCTACACCTTGTCTACATATGGAACCAATCCATTTACCTGAAAGGATTAGTGTTCCGCCTGTTTTCCTGATAATTAGGTATAGCGTATGTGGCACAATATAATCTAATGTAGTTTTTCATATATCCAAAAATATACTAAAAAAAAACCAATAAAAAGACAAATGTGGATGAAACATATTTAACCATAGGTTTATTCAACAAAGTTTGACTTGGGGTTAGAGAATTAGAAAAACAGCACCATGAAGAGATAGCAACGTTTGTTTCAGGGTATTGTAACTATTGTTGATGTTATTGTAAACTGTTTGAGATGGTCAACAACATTAATGCAGTCCAATGACTAAGATCAATATAAAATGATAAAAGAAGTCAAATATGTTTGAAGAACAAATATATATTTCTGCTTTCTATTGACTTAAATCATTTATTAAATACAACTTAGTAAAGACTCTTTACTTCTTGATGTTGTTAAATCAATAAATTTACTGATAACATTCCAAGTTATTCCAAGTGAATCAATACAAATGTCTTATTGCAAACACAACTTTTCTGACACAATAAACATCTACACAGCTGTTACACACACACACACACACACACACACACCTTACAATGGCACCTGTAACAAAACACATATCACTAAAGAATATTACAGCCGAATAAAGAAAGTGTGGACCTCAGAACTCCCAACATTCAATAAAATAGTGACCCGCAATGTGTTTGCAATGCCAGTACTCATACCAACATTTGGGCTGCTTGATTGGACACTTGATAAGATCTGAGCCATTGATATGAAAACCTGGAAGATACTAACAAGCACACATAATTTCCACATCAACAGTGATGTAGACCGCCTCTACCTTAAATGAAAACAAGGTGGCAGAGGCCTAACATTGATCCAAAATACCTTTGAATGTTGTATCATATCCCTCTGGCAACATCTTTTAACCAACAAGTGTCAAAGTACATCCCTTGACAAAGTTTGCATATATAAAGCTGATAACATAAGACTTGGAAGGCAGTTCCTTAAGCAACATTCCTTGTCTGATAACCTTAAATGTATCATCAGATGAAAGGATGAGTGTGTATGAGCAGAAGACTATGCATGGATATGTCAATAGAAAGCTCCAAGATGATAGTAACATCGATCATCAAAGCAGTCTATCATGGACCAGTAATCGGATAACTACCTCCCACTTTGAAGGGTATATGTTTGCAATCAAGGAACAGAGATGTAGTAAAAGCAGCAAAATGTGACAACCGATGCAGACTTTGTGGAGTTAACACCGAAGATATCACTCACATCATAAGCAGTTGTCCGAAAATGCCATCACGGTATTATCTACTGATCAGACAGGATGTTGTAGCTAGGACACTGCATAATGAGATCCACCAAAAGGATAACCCCAAGGACAAAAAAATAATAACCCACAGTATAGTGGAAGCGATAGCCACTCATAATAAAAAGGAATACTGGTGTAATGTACCAGTGAAGACCTCAATAAAATGTAAGCACAATAGACCTGATATAATGATTTGGGATAGAGAAGAGAAACTGTGCACAGTTGTGGAAATCAGTTGTTCAGCAGATGTTAAGATAAAGCAGAAAATGAGAACATCTATGCTGAACTATTGAGAAATCTGCAGTTACTCTATCTAGATTACAAATTCAGGTTTATACCTGTAATTATTGGGACCTTGAGATATGTAACACATTGCCTAAATACCAATCTCGAGAAATTAGGCTTCTAAAAACCAGAAAGGAGAAAGCTAATTCAAAGACTACAGATCCAATCCATCAGTGGAACAGTAAAAATTTGTAAAACTTTCCAGAAGTTTAGCATTTAAATATGTATGCACATATCTAGAAATGCAAATATAAGCACGTGAAGACATAAAACAAAACATACAAATCTACATATATACATACAAAAATACCCTGTTGTTGATGTTGAAAATCCAATGAAGGAGCCTTGAATCTAGGTTAGAAACCGGTTCTTTCTCTATTGGCAAGAAATCTTGAAAGAAAACTGAACGATGACATACTTATACTTCCCCAAGTATTACTACTCCTGCTACCTGAGGCGCCACCTGGAAACCTCATCACCACTGTCTATCTCTGTTGAGATTGATGTCTTGTGAACTACACAGCAACCTCATTAGTGCCAGTGGTATGCAAAGGGCATGAATCTTTTCTCCCTGATTTCTATGTTCTCCCTCTGTCTCTATTTCAGAAAGGAGCAATCTTACTGCCTTTCCTTATATGAGATGCGTCCACCCATTTCTACCCCACTACCTATACTGGAAATCTCTGCCCCACTGCTTTAATGGTGGGCAATGCAGAAGCTAGGGATAGATAATGGTTAGTGAGAAGTGTACAAGTCATGTACAGGTTTGCAGTCAGTAAGGTGAGAGTCGCCAATGAGTATAGCAAGGCAGTGCTCCTGCTTGGCAGCATTCCAGTTACTGAAAAACAAGTAAAATATAATAGATATACATGTTTTGTGTGTGTGTGTGTGTGTGTGTGTGTGTGTGTGTGTGTGTGTGTGTGTGTGTGTGTGTGTGCGTGCGTGCGTGCGTGCGTGCGTGCGTGCGCATGTCTTTAGTCATCTATCAAGTCACAAGGACTTCAGACAGATAATAGTTTCCTTAAGATGTGCGCTGTGCCCAATAAGGCTGCTATTTGCAAGACATCAACCTTGCATGGGATTTCCAATTGTCTTAAGAAGTTTTGAAGTTTCAATGGGATTGAGCCCAATGCTCCAATCACCACTGGTATCACTTTTTCATTACCCTCTCGCATTCCATGCAGTCTTACCATTTCTGCTTTCAATTCGAAGTACTTCGTGATTTTTTCAACCTCTTTACTCACAACATTCATGTCATTTGGTATGGCTACAACAATGATCTAACAGGATTTTCTAGTTTCCTCTTAACCATTGCTCAAGTTTTCCTAGATCTTGCCTTGCCCGCATTATGCCCCTTTCAATGCGTTGTTTCCACCATGGTTCTTTTGCTCCACCATTTTTTGTTCTCTTAAGTTGTACTCCTCAACAAGTAGTGCAATAGCCTGGAGAAGATTCCTTGTTTGTGTTATGTCCTCCGTCTGGATGTATGGTGTGACAGTATTTATCTTTTGTTATCATTATTATTATTATTATTTTTGGGCTGGCTCTTGTGCGGGTGACACATGAAATGCCTTGAGCGAGACGGGATCGTTGCCAGTGCCCCTGGACTGGCTCATGTGCGGGCGACACATGAAGTCTTTCGAGCGGGATCGTTGCCAGTGCCCCTGGATTGGCTCATGTGCGGGCGACACATGAAATCTTCCGAGCGGGATCGTTGCTGGTGCCCCTGGGCTGGCTCTTGTGCGGGTGACCCATAAGGTTTTTCGAGCGAGATCATTGCCAGTGCCCCTGGACTGGCTCTTGTGCTGGTGACACATGAAATTTCTTCGAGTGAGATCGTTGCCGATGCCCCTGAACTGGCTCTTGTGTGGGGTTCTGGGATTTTTCGAGCGGGCTCGTTGCTGGTGCCCCTGGGTTGGCTCTTGTGCGGGTGACACATGTGGTTTCTCGAGCGAGATGAGCGTGGCCTTTGCCGGTACCACCTGACTGGCCTTCGTGCAGGTGACACGTAAAAGCACCCACTACACTCTCTGAGTGGTTGGCTTTAGGAAGGGCATCCAGCTGTAGAAACACTGCCAAATCAGATTGGAGTCTGGTGTAGCCATCTGGTTTCACCAGTCCTCAGTCAAATCGTCCAACCCATGCTAGCATGGAAAGCGGACGTT
The DNA here is from genome assembly GCF_046866305.1 of Octopus bimaculoides. Classification (NCBI taxonomy): domain Eukaryota; kingdom Metazoa; phylum Mollusca; class Cephalopoda; order Octopoda; family Octopodidae; genus Octopus; species Octopus bimaculoides. Next base: position 4,369,174 of record NC_142944.1, read on the forward strand.
AAACGACGACGACAATACGTACATATATATATATATATATACCGCCTGACTGGCCTTTGTAGGGTTTTCGAGCGAGATCGTTGCCGGTGCCCCTGGACTGGCTCTTGTGCGGGTGGCACATAAAAGACACCATTTCGAGCGTGGCCGTTTTCGTGCGGGTGACACGTAAAAACACCCACTACACTCTCTGAGTGGTTGGCGTTAGGAAGGGCATCCAGCTGTAGAAACTCTGCCAAATCAGATTGGAGCCTGGTGTTGCCATCCGGTTTCACCAGTCCTCAGTCAAATCGTCCAACCCATGCTAGCATGGAAGGCAGACGTTAAACGATGATGATGATGATGATTATTATTATTATTATTAGGGTGGCAAGGTGGCAGAACCGTTAGTGCACTGGACAAAATGCTCAGCAGTATTTTACGTATCACTACATCCTGAGTTCTAATTCCACCAAGGTCAACTTAGCCTTTCATCCAGTGAAACACTCGGGTCAATGAAATTGACTAGTCCCTCCTGACAAACCTGAGGTCTTGTGCCCCTAGTAGAAATGATTATTATTATTCTATATTTTGGGGATGAAGAATTGTGTACATTATTTACAATGGATGGTTATGTGTCCTCGTCTTGTTTGTTGTTATCACAACATTTCGGCTGGTGTACTCTCCAGCCTTCATCAGGTTTTCTGCTGGAATTTCAAACCAAACATTTGACTAATGGGGTACACTATTCTCATTTTCTGTTGATATCGTTTTTCTAGTACCCACCTAAGATTGAACTTAGAATCTGAGGGTTAGTAGCCCATGTTCTTATCCATTACGCTATATGCCAGGGGCAGGCCGAGAGGATTAAGGGCCCTCAGGCATAACCATTTACTGGGCCCCTTTGAAAGTGTGTTTAGTAGAGTGCAGACTCCTCAGAGCTGCGGGCCCTTGGGCAGTGCCCAATTCACTGACGGCTCAGTCCACCCTTGCTGTATGCCCATGGGCTTATCCAGGATACTAACTATCAGATTCTAAGTTCAGTCCCAAGCAGGGACTTGCAAAAATAATATCAACAGAAAAATAGCATCAGCAACAAATGTTAGGAATGAGAACAGTGTATCCCATTAATCAAATAAAGGGTTGAGTTCGAAATTCCATCAGAACACCTGATGAAGGCTGGAGAATACATCAGCCGAAATGTTGTGATAACAACAGACAAGACGAGGACACTTATCTGTCCATTGTAAATAATGTAGGATTATTATTATTATTATTTGAAATTGCTTAGTGGTATTTTGCTTGCTGCTACATACTGAGTTGACTTTGGTTGACTTTGCCTGTCATCTTTGCAGAGTTGATAAATTCAGTACCAATGGTACACTGGGGTTGATATAATCGACTACTCCCCTCCCATCAAATTTCAGGCCTTTTGTCTTTAGTAGAAATAATCATTATTATTATTATTATTATTATTATTATACTCTTATTAGCATTCTCAACACTACAGGAATTTTACAACAATTGTGAAATATTTAGTCTATTGCTTTATATATATGTATGAGAACATTTGTAGTAATTTTGCTGGCTTGGGTCAAGGTTGTTGGACAATGAATGCTTGACAAATGACTAGTTAATATGTTCGACAACTTATCTGGTAGTTTGAATCTCTCTGTGTGTGTGGTGTGTGGTGTATGTTTTATGCAAGAGATAAATATCTTCACAGGAAGGTTGGCTTTTTAAGTCATTTGGTTTGGTTGCTTTAGTGACAAATCTGTTCAGAAAAATCTAGCTGTTTAAACCTTTAGCATTTAAACTGGCCATGTCTGGCTCAAACATTCTACCTATTTAATGTTATAACTGGTTAGATCTGGCATTTCACATCTACCCTACAATGTCATTCTAAAAATAAACTATCATATCATCAAAATTTCAAAGCTACAAAATAATGCATGATTAATGAATAGATAAACATTACATTTGACAGGGGAATCTGAATTCTAATGGGGGGGGTTAATAATTTCAATAAGCTGTTGGTTTTAATCTGGGCAAATCAGAAAATGGTTGTTGAGTCTTTTCTTTCAAGATAAGCAATTTTCTTTCAAACATTTGTATGTGTTGTGTGTGCGCGTGGCAATGCAGGTTTGTGAGTGTGTTTGCGTGTGCATGTTTATGAATGATTGGGCATGTGTGTGTGCATGTTTGCATGTTTGTGTATGTGTGTGTGTGGCAATGCAAAATTTGTGAGTGCTTGCATGTGGGTGTTTATGAATGTCTGTGCATGTGTGTGAGTGTGTTTGCATGTGTGTGTATGTGTGAGTTTGTGTGTGTGTTTGTGTGTGTATGTGTGTGTGTGTTTGGCATATGTATATGTGTGTTCTTGCATATGTATGCGTGTGTGTTTACATATGTATGTGTGTGTGTGTGTTTGCATATGTATGTATGTATATTTACATATGTATGTGTGTGTGTTTGTATATGTATGTGTGTATTTACATATGTGTGTGTGTGTGTGTGTGTGTGTGTGTTTGCATATGTATGTATGCATGGTAATTATTTTAAAATCTCTTTTCCAGTGACTTGTTATACTATCAGCAATAACAATTACAACATTAACATCTGGTGGGAAGTTAGTTTGGTTCATCTGGAAAAGACATTCTTTTGATAACATTCTCTGTTTCTATAAATAAAATTATCTGTTTTATGTGTCAGTTCAACCCATGTCAGCATGGAAAGCACACATTAAATGAAGATGATGATGATGATGATGATGATAATGTGTTAAATTTTGGAATAAATTTTCAGATTAAATGTTTTTTCCATTTCTTTCTAGTATTTTGGGTTATTCCTTGAGCATTTAAAGAATGAGAAAATCTTGAATTTGTTTTTTTTTTTCCTCACAGATTTCTAAATGCTCACTATATGGAATTCCTCTGTAATTCTGTTAGTTTAATCTGCTGTTTATATGCTCTTGTGTGTTCACAAAGGGATTTTCTAATCTGAGCAATGGCATTTTCTTCGCAGGTGGAGCAGTCTACGCAATAGAATTGGTCTCCTCTTTCGCAGTTCATGTTTGCATTTATCTGGAAAAAGAATCTGCTTTGAAATTTTGAAATTCTTTACTCTTTTACTTGTTTCAGTCATCTGACTGTGGCCATGCTGGAGCACTGCCTTTAGTCGAACAAATCGACCCCAGGACTTATTCTTTGTAATCCTACTACTTATTCTATCGTTCTCTTTTGCCGAACCACTAAGTTACGGGGACAGAAACACACCAACATCGGTTGTCAAGCAATAGTGGTGGAACAAACACACATATATACGACAAGCTTCTTTTAGTTTCCATCTACCAAATCCACTCACAAGGCTTTGGTTGGCTCCAGGCTATAGTAGAAGACACTTGCCCAAGGTGCCACGCATTTAAAAAAAATTTCATTACCTATTTAATTAATCTAATTTAATTAATTTCCAATGGTAGTTTGACCCAAAATTTGGCTCACCAAATTTAAGGGCTTTCTACAACTTCAAAACTACACACATACACACACACACACACACACACACACACACACACACACACACACACACACACACACACACACACACACACACACACACACACACACACACACACGTGTGTATCTTCTTGAAACAGCTACAACCAAAATGCATTTCCCTATGCCCTACCATGAACCTCAGCACCCCATTAACTTTGCCATGTCCTCAACTTTACGTTTTATGTCAGTTCCAATAACATCAACATAGTTAAGTGGTCTTAATCCTCTATAAATGTAGAGAATTCTCCAAAATATAACATGTGACAAGGCCACATTTTCACCATGATAGTAATGACTAGCAAGACTGACCATGTTTTAAAGAACAATTGTTGAGATGAGTGCAACATGTCCATAAATGTCTTTTAATCTTCTACTCTGACCAAAAAATATTTTGAACCCTTATCAGAAGCCTAGAGTATGTATCATCAAAGAAATCTTGATCATCATCATCATCATCGTCATCGATTAGCGTCTGCTTTCCATGCTAGCATGGGTTGGACGATTTGACTGGGGACTGGTGAACCAGATGGCTACACCAGGCTCCAATTTGATCTGGCAGAGTTTCTACAGCTGGATGCCCTTCCTAATGCCAACCACTCCGAGAGTGTAGTGGGTGCTTTTATGTGCCACCGGCACGAAGGCCAGTCAGGTGGTACTGGCAACGGCCACCCTCAAAATGGTGTATTTTACGTGCCACCTGCACAGGAGCCAGTTTGGCGGCGCTGGTAACAATCTCGCTTTGTCATAATTCATATTTTCAGCTCCATAAAAAAGAACGCTCTCTACACATTCTCTGAACAAAGCCAGATTTGTTTGACTCTGAAAAACTTGACCAACAGTTGTTTTGAAGCTTGTTACAGACACACTGAGTTTATTCCTTATGTATCAGGGGTTATTTTTAACTGTCAGCAACTTAGGGTCCAAGGTACATGACATCACTGATCATCTTAAGTTTTGCACCACCGTTAGAAGAAATTGGTAAGTGGTTTTCAATCTCAATAAGGCTCATATACTTGGTCTTTTTTGCATTAAGAAATGGACCAAGTTTAGTTGCATCATTCTCAAAGAATGGTCACAAGTCATGTGCATCGTACTGTTGTAAGTTTTTGAGGGTAAGGTCTTCAGCACATACATACATGCATGCAAGCATACATACACACACACACATACATATACACACATACATACATGCATACATACTTACTTACATACATTCACACATACATTCATACATGCATGCATGTATATAGACATGCACGTAGGTGTGCATGTATGAATGTCTGTAAGTAAATATGTATGTATAAATGCATACGTAGATACATACATATGTACACTCACACTTACCTATACACACACACACACACACACACACACACACACACACACACACACACACACTCATAATTTATATACACATATATGAAAATGTACATGTCTATGTAATCTTTTCACCTCTAACAACCTCTTAAATAATCACAATTCTCTTAGGAGAATTTTCTGAAATACTGAACTAGTGATTTACTAGACACAATATCTCATATTCAATATCCAGTATCTCCTATCTAATATCCAATATTTCATATCCAATATCCAGTATCTCCTATCTAATATTCAGTATCTCCTATCTAATATCCAATATCTCATATTCAATATCCACTATCTCATATCCAATATCCAGTATCTCGTATCTAATATCCAATATCTCCTGTCTAATATCCAATATCTCTTATTCAATATCCAATATCCAATATCTCATATCCAATATCCAGTATCTCATATCCAATATCCAGTATCTCGTATCTAATGTCCAATATCTCCTATCTAATATCCAATATCTCTTATTCAATATCCAATATCTCATATCCAATATCCAGTATATCATATCCAATATCCAGTATCTCGTATCTCATATCCAATATCCAACATCTCATATCCAATATCCAGTATCTCATATCCAATATCCAGTATCTCATATCCAATATCCAGTATCTCGTATCTCATATCCAATATCCAACATCTCATATCCAATATCCAGTATCTCATATCCAATATCCAGTATCTCGTATCTAATATCCAATATCTCCTATCTAATATCCAATATCTCTTATTCAATATCCAATATCCAGTATCTCCTAACTAATATCCAATATCTCCTGTCTAATATTCAATATCTCATATCCAATATCGCACATCCAATATCCAATATCTCATATCTAATATCCAATATCCAAGGCTTCATCATTCCTGAAGGAGGAATCCTTCCACTGTTGTCTGTCTCTGGCCAGTCATGTCCATGAAGGACCCAGGTAGCAGGTGAGATCATCTCGCCATCTTGTCTTTGGTCAGCTTCTTGATCTTGCCTTGTCCATTGTCTATTCCATCACCCTGATTGTCCCCTTGTTGATGTTCAGTCATGCAATATAACCAGCTCCATCTATATTTGTTCTTCTTGCTGGTTCTCATGATGACGTTGACTCTCATGTGCTGTTGAACCCAGGTGTTGGTTTCACTCTGTGATGCTGAGCATGATTCATTCCATTTTCCATTGGGATACAATGAGGGTGTCCACGACAGTAGTGTTAATACTCTATGTTTCACTGAAGTAAATCATCACTGTTATATATTTACGATAGAGTTGCTGCCTTTATATAACATATATCTGTTGAAGGCACATGGCTCAGTGGTTTGAACATCAGGATCACAATCATGTGGTAGTGAGTTCGATTCCTAGACCAGGCTGTGTGTTGTGTCCTTGAGCAAGACAATTTATTTCACGTTGCTCCAGTTCACTCTGTTGTAGAAATGAGTTGTGACGTCACGGGTGCCAAGCTGTATCGGCCCCTTTGCCTTTCCCTTGGATAACATTGGTGGCATGGAGAGGGGAGGCTGGTATGCATGGGCAACAACTAGTCTTCCATGAAAACAACTTTGCCTGGATTTGTACTTTTTGAGGGGAACTTTCTAGGTGCAATCCCATGGTCAGTCATGACTGAAGGGAGTCTTTACCCTTTACCCTACGTACATATAATGGCATGGAGAGGGGAGGCTGGCATGCATGGGTCCTCCATAAACAACTTTGCCCAGACTTGTGCATTCGTGGGGAACTTTCTAGATGCAATCATATGCTCATTCATGACCAAAGGGGGTCTTTTACCCTTTTATTTGCTGAAGCAGAGACAACCAAGACCACTCAGTAATTACCACAGCAAATTAAAAATATACGTACCGGTTTCTTGAACTATTCGAGCACTCAGTCCATTGTGGCCTTCCATGATGAATTCAAGTTCTTTTGAAAGTAGCATCTGTTTTAATTGTGTTGTTTTCTGTTTAATTAGAAAAAAGAGACAACAAATTAAATCAATTTCCACATTTTAAAAATAAACTAATTTATCAACAAATCAACAGAATTCACTAGAAAAGAAACAAAAACGGCAGCTTCTTCTTCTTCTTCTACTACTACTACTACTCCTACTACTACTACTGCTGCTGCTGCTGCTTCTACTACTGCTGCTGCTACAGCTACTACTATAACTACTACTGCTACTACTACTACTGCTGCTGCTGCTGCTGTTACTACTACTACTACTACTAGGTGGATGATTAGTTAGACCATCAAACATTCCTAACTTTCTTTGTAAAAGACGTATAATGGTCCACCCTAGATAAAGGTATTACCAAGTGTGTAATATCAAGTGCTTCCAGAATTATTCCATTACTGAAATAGAGCTTAATGTGTTGTGATGGACAATGATCTTGGGGCATGACAGCAAGAATTGAAGAGAGAAAGGCAGAGAAAATAGAAGAAAAGATTAGGAAAAGGGCAAAAGAAAAGAATAAGAATTAGAAATAAAGAGAGGAGAATCAGGAACAACAAGAAGCATTAATTCTGGAGGAAAGGAATTAAATTATGGTGAGAAATGAGGTCAGGAGGTGTCATATGAGGAACAGTAAAGCTAGAGTTAATAGGTAAAGAATGAGAATCATTAATCAAGGAAGATGAACAATATAAACAATAAGCCTTTCTACTATAGGCACAAGGCCTGAAATTCTGGGGGAGGGGGCTAGTCGATTTCATCATTCCTCAGTGCATAACTGGTACTTAAATTATCGACCCCCCCACCAAAAAAAAAAAGGATGAAAGTCTAAGTCGACCCCAGCAGCATTTGAACTCAGAACGTGGAGACAGATGAAATATTGTTAAGCATTTTGTCCAGCGTGCTAACGATTCTGCCAGCTCGCCGCCTTAACAATATGAACAATAATGATAGGCTCAAGCTAGACTGAGAATGTAGGCTAGAAGAGAAAAATTAACTGAAAAGGACAAATAAGATTTCCAAGAAATTAACCAAAGTATTATGAAAGATACAATAGGATATCATTACCAAGTGTGGAAATGTTTATTGTTGACACTGTACCACAAAACGGGCTGTGGAATGTCTATGGTACTACTGTTTATTATTATTATTATTATTATTATTATTAAAGGTGGCATGCTGGCAGAATTGCTAACATGCTGGGAAAAATGCTTCACAGTATTTTTTTTGTCTTTACATTCTGAGTTCAAATTCTACTGAGATTGACTTCACCTTTGATCTTTTCAGGGTTGATAAATTAAGTATCAGTCATATACTGGAGTCAATGTGACTGCCTTACCACCTCCCAAAAAATTTCAGGCCTTGTGCCTATAATTGAAAGGATTATTATTATTATTATTATTCTAATTATTATTATTATTATCATCATTATTATTATTATAACTATTATTGTTTTCTCTTTAGTACAAGTTTTGTTGGAGCTCCCGAAGTCTTGCATGCGTAACGGGCTTACTACCTGCAGCCTACAGTACCATGCTATTTGCTCTTTTCAGCTATCTAATACTTTCCTGATTATTCTGGCTATGTTAAGGAGGCAAACCTTTTGTAACGATTCTACTGGGAACTCTATTCCAATTTCCTCGACATTCCACTTGATACCTTCTGATACTGATCCCAAGGACCCAACAATTATTGGCACCATCTTCACCTTCTTCATTTTCCATAGCCTGGCTATTTCATACTTAAGAGGGTTGTATCTGTCTATCTTTTCGCCTTCCTTCTTAACTATTCATGGGTCAAAGAGGCATGCAACATCAACTGTATAGCATATGTAGTGCACCTTGTCCACCACCACTAGGTTTGGTCTGTTATGCTCAAGCACCTGATCTGTTTGGATTGGGAAATCCCAGAGGATTTTGCTTGTGTCTGACTCTGCCCCTCTCTGTGGTTTCTGCTCAAACCATGTCTTGCCCCTCTCTGGCCCCCATTTTTTGCACAGTTTCTATTGTATCACTTTTACCACCTGATTGTGTCGCCACAACTTGTAGTTTTGGGCAAGTCTCGTTTGTGATACGGTCAATGGTTTCATCCACTCTGTTGCAGATGCAGCACAGAGGAGACATTTACTCATTCCTTAGGTTGATCCTCCAGTTCGTGGCCAAAGCTTGGTTTTGCACTGCCAGTATAGTGCTCTCAGTCAATTTTTTTTAGTGTTTCTTTCATCAGCCAATCCCACCTATTTTTTCCAGCAACTTCTGTTGTAGCAATATGGAATTGATTGTGTAGTCCCTTCTTGCATAATATTATTATTATTATTATTATTATTATTGAGTGAGAGAGCAGTGCATGTCATCATAGTGACACTGGGGTAAAATATACAAAGCCCAATATACCCATCATGACTACCCGTCTGATAAGGGTACACCAGGCACATGCATCACAACCATATGAGTACAAGGTGATCTCATATCAAGATAAACAGTGCATGACCTTGGAGGTGGGGCCCAGTTAGAATTTTCTTCAGGTCGAGTAGCCCATCTCACCCAAAAGGTCCCTGAATAAGGTTCATTTAAGGATGTTGAGCAAAAGACCCATGTTTGCAAAGGTGAATTATTCAAACCCCAAAGAATTCCTTTCAACACATGGCTATGATGCTCCCCCACTACTTCTGCTCATGATCAGAGATGCACATATCGTCAGCCAACAAAGAACATGTTCAACTCGATAAGGTCAAACAACTGACAAGCAAATCTGTGGTATTAAGCAGAATATTTGCTGTAGCCCATCTTTTTATACCAAGACAAAACAATATACATGATAACACTTCCAATCAGTTAAGATCAGAAGCTATGAGAGCCACTGCCTGGTACTGCATCCAGGCATTTATTATCATTATTATTATTATTATTATTATTATTATTATTAAGGATACTACATGATACACTTAAGAGATGATTACTACTTTCATCTCCTTTTTCACACATTTTGCTCTCTCATTGATTATTCTTTATCAAATTCATTCAAATGTCTTGTCCTTGAGAAGGTATAATTAGTGATTCAGTTTCTTGTTTAAGGTTTCCATCTGTCAGCCTTTGCTAGTGTTCTTTACATCCAACATTCTTCATTTGTTGCATGAATTAGTCATGTAATTCTATCTCTAGTTACTTGTCCTGTTGTCCTTTGTTCTGTTCTTGAATTTTTCAACTGTTTCAATAATTTTTAGATATTTTTATCCCATGATAATATTCTTTCTTCCCTTTGTACAACATGATTTTTCAAACTCAATATCATGGTATTAACAGTGTCTTCAGCATTTAGTAATCTTCTGCCACCTGCCTTTTTTGTAAGTAGAATCTGTTGGTATTAACTTTAGGGCAGTGCACATTGTGCATTATGAGTAGCTTCTCAATTCTTCTAATTCCTGTAGTTCTGTCTTTGCTCATTTAAAAAAACAAAAAAAAACAGAGTATCTTAATATTGGTATGGCTTGTATATTCATTGCCTTGTTAATATCTCCTCCATTAAATTCCGTTTCAAGTACCTTCCCGATTCTTCTCTTTCACTCTCGGTAGATCTCTTTTCTCATTCCAGGACCCTATCATTCATTCTTCAGCACCCTTAGGTACTGGTGTCCCTCAATATTTCTCAGCAATCTAAAGATATTATATTTTCATGAAAGAACTTTTGTTACATTATTAAACTGGTGACATGACGGCAAGCCATTAAAACATTGGATAGTTGACATCATGGTATTTGTTCCTAAGTTCAAATCCTACCCAGGTAAACATTACTTTAAGGTGGCAAGCTGGCAGAATCGTTAGCATGCTGGATGAAATGCTTTGTGGTATTTCACCTGCTACTACATTCTGAGTTCAAATTCCACTGAAGTCAACTTTGCCTTTTGTCCTTTCTCGGTTGATAAATTAAGTACCAGTGAAACACTGCGATCGTAAAACACCCCCTCCCCTTAAATTTCAGGACTTGTGCCTTCAGTATAAAGGATTATTAAAGAGGTGGCAAAGTTAGTTATTCTACTAAGACCAAACAAACTGTTGATTGTATCCAAAATTATTTGAAACACATGGATGGTGTATTTCATTACAAAATGTGGTCACAAAATGTTTTAACACTTTATCCTCTTGGTTTATTTACTGCAGACAAAAAACCCCACAACTTTCTTCCACACCTGTATTTTACCTGACACAGAACCTAATAAAACTAAGAACCATGTAATTATGAATGTTTCAGATTACTTCAATTTTTAATATATTTACATAATTTTCACACACACTCAAAGAAATAAATCATCAATATTCTTAATCAATAAAAAAAAAATTGATAAAGATATGAAAAGTTAATGAGAAAACAGGCAACAAGTTTGCAGCAGCTGTGTTGTATGACTGAAATTGGAAACTTACAGGAATATAAATAGATAACTGTTGCAAGTTTTATTGAGGTAGATGTGAGGTAACATAATTGAGAAAGTAGGTATGAATGTAACCTGTGATACTATGTATGTGAATATATAAGGATCTGACTGTCTGCAGATCAGCTTTCATGATCATGATCATGATGATCATCATGATGATGATGATCATGATGATCGTTTAACATCCGTTTTCCATGCTGGCATGGGTTGGACAGTTTGGCAGCAGCTGACAAGCTGGAGAGCTGCACTTGACTCTATTCGTCACAATTTCCATGGCTGGATGCCCCTCCTAATGCCAACGAAATAAAAGAATGTACAGAGTGTACTGGGTACTTTTTACATGGTATCAGCAGGGGAGTTTTCATGTGACACATGTAGCCATATTATGCATAGACATGGTTGTGGTTAAATTGTTCACATATAAGTGCAAGGATGGCTGTGTGGTAAGAAGTTTGCTTCCCAACCACAAGGTTCCATGTTCAATCTTACTGGATGGCACCTTGGGCAAGTGTCTTCTACTATAGCTCCAAGCCAACCAAAAACTTACAAGTGGATTTGGTAGATGGAAACTGAAAGAAGCTCATTGTGTATATATATATATATATATATATATATATATATATGCATATGTGTGTGTGTGTGTGGGGGGGGTGCATGTGTCATTGTGCTTGTGTTTGCACCCCACCACAACTTCATAATTGGTGTTAGTTTGTTTACATCCCTGTAACTTAGCAGTTTGGCAAAAGAGATAGATAGAATAAGTGCCAGGCTTTAAAAAAAAAAAAACATCCTGGCATCAATTTGTTTGACTAAAGCCCTTCAAGTCCAAGCCCCAGTATGGCCACAGTCCAATGAAACAAATAAGAAATAAAAGGCAAAAGATATATGGCTTCAAGTTCAATTCTACTATGTGACACCTTGGGCAATTGTCTTCTTTAACGTACATTGAGTGGAATTTGGTAGATGGAAACTGTACTGAAGTTCACTATTTCTTATGGTAAAAATTACTTGTATTTCCCTCTAAAGTTCCTTTTGGTTTCACCACACATATGCAGAAGCAAAAGTTGAAATGTTCCCAACCTGGGACTTCAACCAGCTAAGCATCACTCATCAAGAGATTATCTTCATCAAAAACTTTTGTTACCATATTTCTGTTGAAATATGCTTCCTCTGCTTCAAGAGACTTTTGAAAGTAATGAAGAACTAAGTAAAATATGCTATAATTAAGCTGGTATTTAGGGAAAAAACTAACAAAGAATTCTGATTGAAAGGGCATCCAGCTGTAGAAACTCTGCCAAATCAGATTGGAGCCTGGTGTAGCCATCTGGTTTCACCAGTCCTCAGTCAAATCGTCCAACCCATGCTAGCATGGAAAGCGGACGTTAAACGATGACGATGGCTTTATCTACTATGTTAATGTCTATTTGGATTGCTGGTCCCTCTGTCAGATCCACCGTAGGCAGACTCTCTTTCTCCCATGCATTATCTACATTTAGTAGCCTTTCATAGTGACACTTTCAAGCCTCTTTCTTTGCAGAGTCACTAACTGCAACTGAGCCATCATCCATGCAAACATACTTCTCTCCCACAACATCACAGTTTTCCCTAACACACTGTCTTGCAAACCAAAACACTTCAAGCATCTGGTTCTCATGCTGTAAGACATTGGCAAACTTCTTCCTTTCTGCTTCACTCCTGGCTGAGTATACCTGCTTTCTAGCTTCCCTTTGTGCTGCCTGAAAAACCTCCTTGCTACCACCACCCTTACAAAATGTCATGCAGTATTTATTCCAGCTTTGTATTCAAATATTGCCAAGGTCAACTGGACCATTCATCTTTTAAGTATCAAGTACAAAACAAGTACTTAGATCAATACCATCAACTAATCCAACCCATCAAATTTTGGAATTTACACCAATACTAAAAACGAATAGTACAACCATTTTCCCAAGCTATTTTGTGTCATGGCTTTTTAACTTTATCTATTTACCAATTTTAAGAATAACTATTTTTATTAGTGAATATCCTTCCACTTCACTGAAGTAGACGCTAAGATAGTCAACCAGTTACAAGTTAGGTCGGCAAGCAGGCATGTGATTTACAAACAAAGCTGAGAGATTAGATCACTAGGGCAAGTAAAATGTATTCTATCAATACAGTTAATTAGTCGAAAAGGTAAGTAGAGCAAATTGCTAAAGGCACAGAACAAATATCAACTGATTTAATCCTTTTCATACCAACCTGTCTGAAACTGCTACTGGTTCTATGATATAATCTTTCTGTTTTACAGTGAACCAAATTTTTCATCAAGATTTCATGTTAATTTATGTTACAAACAGTAGTTTAAAAATGACAAAGTTATTTTACTAAATTGCTTGTTACTTTCAAACTTAATTAAAACAAAAGCAGCATATTTCAACAGAAATATGCTATAGGTGCAGGATTGGCTGTGTGCATAGGCGCAGGAGTGGCTGTGTGCATAGGTGCAGGAGTGGCTGTGTGCATAAGCACAGGAGTGGCTGTGTGCATAGGCGCAGGAGTGGCTGTGTGCATAGGCGCAGGAGTGGCTGTGTGCATAGGCGCAGGAGTGGCTGTGTGCATAAGCACAGGAGTGGCTGTGTGCATAGGCGCAGGAGTGGCTGTGTGCATAGGCGCAGGAGTGGCTGTGTGCATAGGCGCAGGAGTGGCTGTGTGCATAGGCGCAGGAGTGGCTGTGTGCATAGGCGCAGGAGTGGCTGTGTGGTAAGTAGCTTGCTTACGAACCACATGGTTCCGGGTTCAGTCCCACTGCGTAGAACTTTGGGCAAGTGTCTTCTACTATAGCCTCGGGCCGACCAAAGCCTTGTGAGGGGATTTGGTAGACGGAAACTGAAAGAAGCCTATCATTTATATATATATATATATATATATATATATATGTGTGTGTGTGTGTGTATGTTTGTGTGTCTGTGTTTGTCCTCCTAGTATTGCTCGACAACCGATGCTGGTGTGTTTATGTCCCCGTAACTTAGCGGTTCGGCAAAAGAGACTGATAGAATATGTACTAGGCATCTAAAGAATAAGTCCTGGGGTCGATTTGCTCGACTAAAGGCGGTGCTCCAGCATGGCTTCAGTCAAATGACTGAAACAAGTAAAAGAGTAACAAAAGGGTTAAGATTTGGAATCCTTGCCTTGCACTCAGCAGTCTAAGAATTAAACTTCACAAATAAAATCTCATTGCCATAAGAAAAATAAGGAAAACAACCTTAAGCAGATGCCATGCTATTCAAAGGTTGAGGTCAAGCACTTGTGTGGCTTTCACTAAATTTTCTTTATAATACATTGCGTATATTCATAAAACAATGACTAAGTTCAAGTGGATTAATAGATTATGTTATTTGGAGAGATTATTTTTATCTATAGCATCAGAGCCTTTAGGATTGTTTTACTAACATAATTGTAACTTAAGAGACTCCCATACGTAAATGCAAGATAAGATGTTGATGATGATAATGGTGTGTGTGCATGCACACGCATGCATGTGTGTGTTTGAGTGTGCATGTGTTTGTGTGTGTGCATGTGTGTCTGTTTCTGTGCATGTGCATGCATGCGTGTGAGTCTGTCCACACTACCATTTGACAACCAGTGTTTGTTTATGCCTCTGTAACTTAGCAGTTTGCCAAAAGAGACTGATAAATAGAATATGTACCATACTAAGTACTGGAGTTGATTTGTTCAAGGCAGCACTTCAGCCACAGTCCAATGATTGGAACAAGAAAAAGGTGGAAGATAAAAAACAATGAAGCATATAATTTGGTCAAGAACCAAACCAACAATAGCTACACCCTTTTGCATTTCTCCAAAGTTATTGATTTTTTTTTACCCAAGCAGTAAATGAGTGATGATCACAGCTTAGGACATAAAGAACACCAGTACTCTTACTGGTGTCGTTGCAGATGTGTGTGAGGTCTGATCAATGAGTATCTAGGTTGTTGCCATAGTAACAAAGCTAAAGCACACAGGGTGAAGCCGCTATACACAAATTAACCTTGACCTCTGCTGTGCATGCGTACTAAGTTTTAACATTCTAGCTCACTTCCGCTGTTTACGGCAGTGTTTGGAAGGAAGGTGTGTAGTGTGTGATCATCGCATTGACCATGACAGAGAAAGTGGTCATGGGGATACCTGCTCAGAGGCCTATACAAAGTTGCAGAAAGTGTATGAGCCACACACAAGTGTACAAGTGGTTCAGATGTTTCCAAGATGACTGAAAAAATGTCAATATTGACAAAAGTTCCGGGAGACCCGCAACCAACAGAAATGAGAAAAACATCGCAGATGTGCGTGCAGCTGTGAGGGGAAATCATCGAATTATCATCCATGAGTTATCAGAGGATGTGCAGATTAGTTATGGTTCAGTTCAGTCCAATATCTCTGAAGATTTGGGAATGAGATGTGTGTCTGCCAAGTTTGTGCCAAAACTGCTTTCAGCTGATCAAAAAGACATTTGGGTTTCAGTTGCACAAGATCTTCTTGATTGTGTCGAGAATAATGAAAAATTTTGAAAACTTTGCATAGGCCTCTGAGCAGGTATTGCCAAGCTGTTGGCAAAATTTGATGCAGATTCTGCTCAACCTTCTTTGTCATGGTCAATGCAATGATCACACATTACACACCTCCCTTCCAAGCACTGCTGTAAACAGCGGAAGTGAGAGTTAGAACATTAGAACTTAGTGCACTGCACAGCAGAGTTCAAGGTCAATCTGTACCAAGCGGCTTTACTCTGCATGCTTTAGCTTCATTACTATGGCAACAGTCTGGATGCTTATTGATCAGACAACATATATATATATATATATATATATATATATATATATATATATATGCTAATCACCTTGCTCTAATTGCTGAGTCACTATCAGAACTAGAGGAGAAGTTTCAGGTGTGGAAGCAAGGATTAGAATCGAAGGGCCTTAGAGTCAACCTAACTAAAACCAAAGTCCTAATAAGTAGAAAGGCAGACAAACCACATATCCCTTCAGGTAGACTTGATCAGTAGAAAAGGCATAGGTAGAAACTCGATAAGATGTACCCAGTGTAAGCTATGAACATAAGAGGTGCAGCAATATCAAAGGAAGGCTAACTGGGAAGATAAGTTTTGTATGTGCCAGATGCTCAGGAGCAATAAACACTGAAAATATGCAGAGAACAATTTCTGCCACATTCCAGGGAGAAAAACTAGAAGTAGTTGATAGCTTCTGTTACCTAGGTGACTAAGTTAGTAGTGGGGGGGGGGGTGCTCTAAAAGTGTAGCTGCTAGAATAAGAATAGCCTGGGCAAAGTTCACAGTGACAAAGGGCCTCTCGCTCAGAGTAAAAGGCATGTGTACGAACAGTCATGCTACATGGCAGTGAAACATGGGCCGTGACTGCTGAGGACATGCGTAAGCTTGCAAGGAATGAAGCCAGTATGCTCCAATGGATGTGTAATGTCAGTGTGCATACACGATAGAGTGTAAGCGTCCTGAGAGAAAAGTTGGATTTAAGAAGCATCAGTTGTGGTGTGCAAGAGAGACAATTGCGCTGGTATGGACATGTGGCA